>NC_138550.1:127703017-127926392 GCF_964273705.1 Natrix helvetica | reverse complement strand
GGGAGAGAAACATGCTGTCATTTTAAATCGGAACTGAGCATGCCTGGCTGTGGAATTCTGGGAGTTGAAGTCCACAAGTCTAAAAATATTTGAAACCCACCACTGTTCAGTGCCTCACCAGCCATAAACCTCACCGCATGTCACTGCAAATTGGGGAGGTCTTTGTGCTCTCTGAGCTTGGTTGTTTTCTTGTGGATGTTTCATTACCCAAACTAGGTAACATAATCAGCATTTTCTTAAACATTGTGACAAAGATAGCTTCATTTATTCTACTATAAAATATCACCTTTCAGCAAGAAACAACCCCCCATTCACTCTTACTAAAATGGGATATGGCAAGTTTAAGCAGATGTTTAGAATATTTTAGCCACCTGTTAATTGTTTTGCTCACATGTAGCTACTACTAAGGAAGAGAAATGGGAAAGAAGACTTGCCATGTTCCAGCTTAGCACAACCCCTCATCTTCACCTGTCATCTTCACCTATTACTTTACTTTGGTAGTGAAGTTATTGAGCTATTTCTGAACAGAGGTGTAGTGCTCTTTTGCAAAAGCATCATATGAAAACGAGAAAGGACATTCAATTCTCACAGCTAACAGAATCTGAAAATAGAGAAGGGGAAGCCATGGGAATTTTTTAGAGGGAATTTTTGAAATTACATGATAGTGATTTACTCACTGGTGATAAAAACAAATATCACCCATATAATGGCAAAGTCAGAGCAGAGTGGCAAAATAGTAAGATATAAATAAACATGCTGCATTACAGAAGTAGCCATCAAGCCTGCAGCTGCATGAGATTCATTCTTGGAATATTCAGTCAGGGTGATAATTGTAGCTCTCTTGTCAAGTCCTCATAGATAATGGAAATAAAATGGTTAAAAAAAAGTAGAACCACACAAAAACTTCCTCTGTGCAAAAACAGAAAAGCTATAATCTATGAAAACTACAGCTGGCAAAAATCCTTTTTTTCCTAGTTTAAGTCAACCGTTTATGCACTGCAAGATTAACATTCTTTCATTAAACACTCAACTTCTCTATATAAGGAACCTTTGTTAGATTTACGTAAAGTATTGGTCAGGCACTATGTGTGTGGCCCAGAGAGAACAAGCATTCACCCTTCCTAGAACTCAAGCCAAAATGTCCACAAAGAGCAGAGTTCGATGATAAGATGGAGGGAATATAGTGGTGGGTTCCTGCTGGTTCGCACCGGTTCGGGCGAACCTGTTGGTCAATGAACCCGGAAGTAAGTTCCTGCCCTGCCCCTATCACTCACTCAGCTTGCCCCTGCCTGTCTAGAAGCCACTCCATTGCTCGCTCACCCCCCTTTCCTCCTCTCAGCAATCTTTTGGGAAGGGAAAGAGCTGAGAGGGGGAAAGCCTCCCATTGAAAACAGCGCTGAGTGGGGTGGGGGATCCTCCCTTTCCTCCTCTCAGCAATCTTTTGGGAAGGAAAAGAGCTGAGAGGGGGAAAGCTCCCATTGAAAACAGCGCTGAGTGGGGTGGGGAATCCTCCCGTTCCTCCTCTCAGCAATATTTTGGGAAGGGAAAAGGGGGTGGGGAATCCTCCCGTTCCTCCTCTCAGCGATCTTTTGGGAAGGGAAAAGTGGGGTGGGGGATCCTCCCTTTCCTCCTCTCAGCGATCTTTTGGGAAGGGAAAAGTGGGGTGGGGGATCTCCCTTTCCTCCTCTCAGCGATCTTTGGGGAAGGGAAAAGTGGGGTGGGGAATCCTCCCGTTCCTCCTCTCAGCGATCTTTTGGGAAGGGAAAGAGCTGAGAGGGGGAAAAGCCTCCCATTGAAAACAGCTCTGAGTGGGGTGGGGAATCCTCCCTTTCCTCCTCTCAGCGATCTTTTGGGAAGGGAAAAGTGGGGTGGGCAATCCTCCCTTTCCTCCTCTCAGATCTTTTGGGAAGGGAAAGAGCTGAGAGGGGGGAAAAGCCTCCCATCGAAAACAGCGCTGAGTGTGGTGGGGAATCCTCCTGTTCCTCCTCTCAGTGATCTTCTCAGCGATCTTCTCAAAATGGGACGCCCCCATCTCTTTGCACCCTTCAATCCATCTCTCTCTCCCTCTGACCTCCCCCAATGACTCAGCGTGAAAAACTGGGGGGAACCATGCAGAGGAAACGGAGGAGGAAGGAAAGGGGGGAGAGAAACGGTGGGGGGGGGAGGAAGAGAGAGAAAGAGTGACACACAAAGGGGGAAGTTGGGAGACCTCCCTCTAAATACTGACGCCCTCTGCTTTTGGGGGGAAAGGAGAGGAGGGTCCTTGGTGAACCTCTATCCCCTATTCTCCCTATCCCAGTTAAGCCAGCTGGGTTTGGGAACCAGCCTTTCTAACTTCATTTGGGATCTTCTAACATCCCACTCCCACCCGGTCACATGGCCAGCAAGCTACTCCGACCCGGTCACATTGCTGGCAAGCCACTCCCACCCGGTCACATGGCCGGCAAGCCACTCCCACCCAGTCACATGGCAGGCAAGCCACTCCCACAAAGCAGGCCACACCCACAGAGTAGGTTCCAAAATTTTTTGAAACCCACCACTGGAATATACCCACAGAAACCCACAGCTTCTGTGTGGAAGGCAGGGCAGATCTGCATACCTGAATGTGTCAACAGCCAAGTGGCCAATGAATGTGTCGCATGATATCTATCCCTTTCCATTGCAAGATGAGAGTAAATACTACTTTAAAGCTGGAATAACTAAGGATTACTTTAAGAAGTTTTAGATATAAGCGAAGGATAAGGTAAAGGATAAAACAATGGAAAAATGTTACTGGGACAAATTCATATTATGAGGACTGCCTATTCACAAAGGTTTCCTGATTTACTGAATCTAGGAAGGTGAACCTACTCTTAGTTCCTGCAGTTAAACAGTACTCCTGGTATGGCCTTCCTTGTCATGGCATTGCCTTATAGAACAGTCTCCCAGGAGATACTGGTAGCCTTGATCAGCACTCCTCCAAGAAATAGGACTAGGATTTTGATGAAGCTGGCATGGTGTTGTTGATTTATGGATGTGAATTTCATTAAGGCCTCAGTGCTGCTTATATTTTAAATGTTTTTAATAATTGTGTTATGCTAATATATTTGTTTGTCACTAAGAGTTCCTGATTGGCAATTGGAACCGATGTATATACACAAATAAATATATAAAACATGGAGAACGTGAAGAAAAGCTTATTTCTGATTAAACTGCACATATGAGAACTGGGAGTGATTTTACACTGAGCTTACTATTTCAGGGGTTGATTCCTTGGATGGCTTTGATTGTGCCTTGACATTACCACTGTATTCTGCAGCAGGTGACTTGACTGCTCTGGATGTGTTTATTCTGAAAATATATTGTGTGCTACATCTGTCTTTCTATTAATTATTGGATAAAAAAAGTATTTAACACTTAAACCCATCTTTATACCATTACGTTCAGAGTTTCCACTGTAGTAGCAATCAGATCTTTTATGATAATAATAGGACAATTGTATCATCTTTTAGACCATCTACCAGAACTTGACTCTATTTGTAACCATACATGAGAAACTCATCTTCCTTTTCAAAACTGTATATCAGTTAGAAGAGAATGTTTCTTTTACTAACTTCTTAACATTCTTGTATGGCAATTTCCCCTGTACAAGTAGTCCTCAACTTATGACCACTATTCAGCCCAAAATTTGCTAAGGGAGACATTTGTTAAGTGAGTTTTGCCCCATTTTATAACTTTGTTGTCACAGTTGTTAAATGAATCACTGCAGTTAAGTTAGAAATAGTTGTTAAGTGAATCTGCCTCCCCATTGACACTCCTTGTCAGAAGGTCACAAAAAGTGGTCACATGACCCTGGGACCCGGCAAGAATCATAAATATGAATCAATTGCCAAGCATCCAAATTTTGATCACATGACCATGGGGATGCTGCAACATAAACATGAATAAGTAACTTTTTTCCATGTCGTTGTAACTTTGAATGGTCACTAAATGAACTGTTGTAAGTTGAGGACTATCTGTATATAGTTTAAAGGATGAACTGGGCCACTTGGAGTTCGAGTCTGTATAAATACTTAGAGTAGCATATGTTTCACTCATGTTTCAATACAGCAAATTTTTAACTGGCTCTGATGCTAAATGATGCTGTCTCAGGTCCTGACTAACAAACATAGCAAACACTGTGAGAAAGATAAATTACCTGAGTGACCATGCTGAGCGACAGGTAAGATAAAGAAATGCTGTTGTAGCCTCCCTCTAGAGCATCTCGAATCTATTATATCCAGATGCATTAGAATTACAGTTCCCAAGCAACATGTTAATTAGGAAATCTGGAAATTGAAAGTCTAAAACACAGTAGAAAAATGTTGTTGGAGAATATTGTTCTACAGGATGGAGCCAACTTTGAGTGTGAGAAGGAATTTTGCCTAGCAATATAATCCAGAGAAATAGGGATAGACTGGACAGAACAGTCTTGGATTACCTATAAGAGATTAGAAGTTTGGCCTGGCAATATGGTTTGCTGATAAGCAGCAGTTTGGATTCTCTACAACTAATAAGCAAGCAGAGTTTGTAATGACAAATTTATACTCATTCTACTTCAGACTCTTGTTACAAAATAAAGGTTATGGCTTCATTCCAATCTGGCAGTCTAGAGGAAACTGGTATTAATCGGCGCTACACTTTGTACATCAAAATAGAACAAAGAAGGCTGTCATAAATATTATAACTAAACCAATGGGGCTTTTGTTTTAAGTTCTCTGTCACAGTGTCTGAGTGATTTTCAGCATCTGGTTTCTGATTACTGGGTGTTCTTTACTCCTTTCCTAACTAAACTGTGGCATGAATTGTTGGAATTAAGTGCTTGTCTCTTCACACTTGTGAATTTCATCCTATGATTCTTTCTTAGCAGATTAATGGAAAAGCTCTTTGTGGCAACTGCCAAATAGAGTCTTCAGTCTAGATCTGAGATTGAAATTTCAACTCATCCAAGTTGCCTCGGATTAGAAAAATAGCTTCCTTTTCCCAGGTGTCATTTGTGTGTCATATTTTAAAATACGAGCAGAATTCAGATGTCCAAGTGCTCTAAACAGAGATAAAGTTTTATTGTAACAGGAAACACATATTGTAAATCTCTTAGAAGAAGTTTAAGGAATATATATAAATCAGAGGCTTACGCTCTGTAGTTTTCTTAGCCAGTTATTGTTATATGATTGCTTGTGAGGGTCACATTATCTAATATTTTGGGACTGTTCTACAATAGATGCTACACGAGACAGTTACCGTATAGTGTCCATTTCATTGACTTGACAAACATAACTATGCAGGCAATAGGAACAAACTTTATTTCTTGTCTAAATGAGAAGAAATCAAATATTTTTATATATTCCAGTCAGCAAAGTAAATATGTTTCTTCCTAGGAAGATGGCAAATGACAATTAAAATCACATTCATATCACCTGTGAAAAGTTGATGTTGAGTTGAAATTTCAGTCATAGACCCAGGCTGAGGGATCTGAAGTCTCCTATCTGGCAGTAGCCACAAATGGCTCTTCTGTTAACCTTCTCAGAAAAATAATCTGCTATTGCCCCACCCTGTAGAATATCTTGATGCCTGAGGTGAGGTTGGCCCCATTTTGCTGGCTTTCTGTTAACCTTCACGGGAATCAAGAAAACCTCCAGGTTTATAAACTTTGGCATTTGTTAATTCTGGAAGTTGTCATCTCAACTGATCTGGAAAGCACCTGCCTAGAAAGGTCACCTATAAAAAGATTATGTAATATATTCGGTAAAGTTACAGCTCAACGCAGTGAAAGTAGGCTGTTGGTATCCCTTTTCTCCAAAATATCATATATAACTACGATATTAAACACATTTGCTTTATATGTTGTACTTTGCTATTTTGCAGAATAGCCCCTTTATTGGAAAAAAAAGTTGCTTCCCCCCATAACATTCCACTAATTTAAAGCTTATTAGCATCTAATAGAATGTCTTCAATATTTAGAATGAATTTATTGAAATACATACATATGCAGGGTTCACTTTTCTCCTTATAAAGAAAGATTAATCTTACTTCTCAACTTCAAATTTAACAATTTTGTCTTTTTCTGTTTTGTTTTAGATAACTTCTTCTACTTTTAATTAATAGAAGTGATCATGAGTAAAGATTAACTATAAATTTGAGGAGTTGTAGTTTCAATTTACCTGGTTATGATGGCTTGGAGTCTCCTTAGTAACAGTTAAATCCATATATCTGGCAATTGATAGGATAAACTTGATATAAGCTTGTTAATCAGTGTTTCTCAGACTGGTATTGATGGTCTGTACTATGTGAAAGGGATATTTCTAATTGGTTTTTTTTTCTGGTAATTTTTTTCATTTTTCATTTCATTTTCTGGTAATTTTTTTCATTTTTATAACGTATAATCACATGTATACTATTACATAGCCAGCATCGTTTTGTATTATTAAATGTTTACATAAATTCATCTTACCCTCCGCTCCCATATATTTTGGCCTTTTTTAGTTATCTTTCCATTATTATGTTCAACCAGTTAGCAACTCCATTTTATTGTCATATTTAGGAATAAAACCCTTGTCTTATATTTTCCCATATCTAGATATCTGATTTTTTCCCCTAGTAAGTCTTTTGTCCCACTTCTAATTGGGTTTTGCAGGGTATTGATATTGCCTGATCAATCATACTCATAAAGTAGAAATTGAATTCTTCGACCTCACTTCCAGTTTCTGCTACATCATTGCTTGCGCTCTGTAATCCATCCTGTCAACCACTCTATGACTAATACCAAGGGCTTAGAACTTCCTTGTATTACGTTTCCAATGGTACGATCTTGTGAGCTTCAATACTGTTCAGAGTCCTGTACCTCTTCTGATTATGCGTCAGAATGATTGCACTCATACCCACACAACCAATTGTTGGGAAATCTAAGTATTCTGATATACCTGGAACTCTTTATACATGTAGGCATGATATTTTGTGCATGTTTTCCCAGCCTTGGAAGACAAGATTTATTTAACAGATATTATCTAAACTAGCAAATTTGCCTTGCTGCTAGAATTTGTGATGGAAAATACCCACACCATACCATAACATAATAATAAAAATTATATTGGAGGAAGCGCAGAATCTTCACTGTATATTCATAGGATCTGGAGTCCATTTGCACTGTTAAGCCAATGCTTCAAGAATTAAGTCAGACTTTTTTTCGAGTCAGTTATGGTTGGGTGATGCTAAGGTACAGATAGGAAACTGACCTATTAAAATATTTTTGTGTATAAAAGCTACCACATTTCTAAGCACTTACTGGAATGTTGTTTTGAAAGAGTGTTCCTACATCATGTGTAAACAAATCACAACATTTGAATAAAAAAAGTTTACAGGAACAGTTTTAGGTATAGTTAAGGGGAAAAGCAAAAAGTGTATGTGTGTTAAAGCTCTTAAACTTACCACTAATTTTTACTCAGTTAAATGAGACTACAAATTTGAAATGCCGAGACTTGGTTTAAAAAGTTCAATAAAAAGAAAGACACTTTTGAGTTGAACTCAGCACCTGATGACTTCATGGACATATCCATATTATACTAGTTGCTTCAAGGCTATTGGTCTGTAGCCCTGGAATTTCCTGATAGCTTTCATCTTTTCAATATTTCTTTTTCCAAAGAATCTTATTATTTTTTTCACTCTCACTTCCAGTCTACAGTACTGTCTTATTGTAGTGATGTAATGAAAAAGCTCATCCTTTTTTCATTTTGTATAGTATATAATTTCATATTTTTTTTTATTCACACATATTTTTCTTTCTTTCTACATACTTTGTTAAATATAACAAAACAAAACCCTTAAAAACTGAAGGCTCCCATTGTCTCTTAGCGATCTTACTCTGAACTTCTAATGGACTATCCCTGTTTCTTTTACTTAAACCCACATTGTCATCTTCTCTGAGCTTAGGTCAACTGTGAGAAATGTGTGCACAAAGGGCTCTTTTTTGGGGATGGCAGAAGCCACTTTCTTTGTATTCCTGAGACTTTATTTTAACTCTGTCCCTAACCCTCCCAATTATATCTATACCAGAAAGTCCAGCTAAATGAAGGAAAGAAAATGGGAGGGGGAGGGGGAAATGAAAGAGAAAAAACTACTCCTTGGACCAAGGAGTCTGAAACATCTCCTAATCTGGTGAAAATTTAATTTCACAAGTAGGTAAGAGTCATCTCAGTTGATGGCTCTGAACTGGTTTCTCAGGGGGGACAAGTGGGACGGATGAAGTTTGTCAGGGAAGAAAAAAGACCCTGGTTGAGCCAAGGAAGAATGATTAAGAGAAAGTTTCATTGTCTGCCTGCCACCCACCTAAAGTCGATAGCATTCTAACGGACAGGCGGACAGGAAACTACGGTATATAAACCAGATCTATGGCTGTTGCCGCGCCAGCTCCCAAGGAGGCTGACAAATCTTTAGTGGGGGAAGAAGATTCCTGCACCAAGAGGCAACGTGGGCAGGTAACACTTTGTCTTGTCTTTTCATGCCCTATATAAGAGAAGGGTTAGAAATGTTTTGCTAATGCTAGGCAAGCCTTTAACGAGGTTCAACGGGTGGGTGGGAATTTATTTCATTTTCATTTTGGGATGCTGCTTTCCCGGGAGAACTCCGTCTGTTCCCAGAGAATGCAACACCTGTCCACCATTTCCAATACTGGGACTCAGGGAAGAGATTCCCCCGTCTTCCTTTGTACTTTAAAAGTAGAGAAAACTCATTGGAAGAGATTCTGAATTAAATGAATGGATCTTCAGCTCCCTTTTGCCTGGAACTGAAGGCTATTAACTTACTTAAGGCTATTAAAGTCTGAATCGGTGAACTTCAGCCCACAGAAATGGTTTTTATGTGCGATACCAAGCAGGAGTTGCCACAGCATGGAACAAGAACAGATCGTGAGACGTTGCACCGGGATAGGATCCGCAGGGGCTGTGAAATTATCAGGGGAAACACCTTTAGTGTTGTTATTTCATTAATTGACCCGAAAAACGGAAGGGAAAGCAAATGATTTTCAGTCCTAGAAGTGTATCTGAAGTGGAAGTTTGTCAGTGCGGAAAAGAATCCTACATAAGAGAAACAACATCTTCGGTCCCTCCAATTATTTCAGCTGCACTGTATTATCTAATCAACTGCGTGTTCCTGAGGAAATCTGTAGGTCAGATCCTCCTGACCAGCCTTTCGGTCTCGTGAGGAAGAGGAAATGCCCATCGTTCTCCGTCTCCCTAGCCGAGCTCCGCGGGGAAAGAAATCTTTCGAGTGCCTAAAAGTTTCAGGGACTCTTTGGAAAATACCAGGCAGCCGTTCACACATTCATCCCTTCCCCGGAGCATTTTCCCGCCACATTCCCTCAGATTTGAGTAGGCGACGCCTGGCTAAGTCTCCTTTCCTCACAATCTTGGATAGAATCTATATAGCCGCCCGAGGTTGAAAAGCAAAGCTGCCGCGGCGGTCCGGTAGGCGGGGTCGTCCTGGCGGGACCGCTCAGTCAAAGAAGTGCCTCCCCTCCCAATCGCCTGCGCGGTCGCTCCCAGGGAACCGACTCTAAGAAAGCAGCAGCCCGACTGGCGATTCGCGAGCCCCCTTCCCTCCCTCCTCCCTCCCCCCCACCCGAAGGGACTATTTCTTCGGCCGGGGCCGGGCGAAGCGAACACTTGTAGCCGCGGGAGTGACAGCGTTCTCACCGACCACTTGTGCGCGCGCCCCAGCAGAGTCACGTGTCTTTGCCCCACCGGGAGCAGGCAAAGCAGGAGGCGCTGCTACAACTGATCTCGTGCTGCCCCGTGGCCGTGGGTGACCCCTTCAAATCTCCCCCGGCCGGCGCACCCTGACCCCCCCCCGCCCCGCCCGCCTCCTCGCACCATGAGGAAAGCTCTCCGGATGGGCAGGGAGAGAAGCTAACCGCCGAGTTATTGCTTCTTTTCTCCTCCCAGGCGACCGAGAGATGTCCGGGGCTACGAAATGTCGCCGTCGCCACGTGCTGTCTGCCCTGGTCTTCTGTCTAGTCCTCACTTCAGCTCGGACGTCCCGCTTGGAAAGCGGTAGCGATGCCGCCTTCCAAAGTAAAGCCAAAGGTCTCCAAGGCCCCGCGGGGGATCGGAAAACGCTGCTCGACTTGCTGCTCAAAGCTCTGGTGGACAGCAGCAGCTTCCAGGCAGCCCCTCATCCCTTCAGGGAGGAACGGGTCATCGCTCGCCGCTTCGCCAACGGCGGCGCCCATTATTCCTCGGCAGCTCTGAACCGCGAAGCCAAAGTCAGGTCTTCCTCGACCTCCAGGGAGCGAGCGCCCAGGTTCTTAGCCGCTTCCAGGCATTCAGGTAAGAAACCCGAAACTCCGTAGTCCCCCTCTTTTCCCCTTACTTTGGTCCTTTCTCTTGTGGGCTACTTGGAGTCTGATCTCCGCGGGGCTGGTGGGAAGAGCGAGACGTCCCCAGCTCCGTGTACCAAACTGTCTTTCGAGTTTGCGCTACACAAATATCCCGCTTTGTTTTAATGCCCAGAGGTTGGGCTTGGGGGTGCGGAGCTGCGGCTCTCATGTCAAACTGCAAGGCTTATCAGTGATGGTCATTGATCCTGTTGGCCAGAATTGATGGGAGTGAGTATAAAGACTTGAAAAGCCGCAGATAACCGGCACATGGGTTTTAGATGGCTTTGGCATTGATCTGGTCTTAAATCTTACCACATTATATCATAGAAAGGATATTCTGTTGAATTATTTAGTTAGCCTTGAGGAAACTTAAAAAAAAAAAAAACTTTAGGCATTTTGGTGACAGTTGGAAGCATTTTCAGACGTTCAGGATGCAGTTTTGCGTTGAAAAGGAGTTCTTCTTTTGAAATCAGTGGTATTTCTTAGGTACTTTCGTACTGCTGAACAGGGGTACCTTGGATGTAAAAGATGCTACCATCCTTCTAAGCCATATCTCTATCCCTAGCAGAACTTTAATAGTTTATAAATAATAAATTAATCTGTTACTTTAAGGCACTGATCTCTGCCACACGTTCAGTATGATGCCCTGGAAATGAAGCTGACTTTTCTGACTGTTCTGTGCAGTCTAACTTTTGTTGCATCTGACATCAAGAATGGCAATTCATATGATCTCCCAAATGCCCTTAATCTAAAAAAGATTATTTAGTCTTTGATCGCTGTATGTGTCCCAAGGGCTTTAGTCAGGCTTCCAACAATATTCTTAACAATATGCAAAGTGAAAGAATTAGTAGAATTCTGGCAGATTCTTCAGATGTGGCAGATAATTAAAAATCTGATGGGGAAAAAAAAGCAGGGAACTATTGCTGTTGTATAGTTAGAAACATAGGAGAGTGATGGCAGAAAAAGACTTAGTGACCCACCAAGGCTGCTCTTTCAGTTTGTTTTTGTTTGTTTGTTTTAATATTTTATTGGTATTTATTTTATTTTAAATTTTTGTTGCATGATGGACATATGTTTATTCCAAGCATGTTTTAAATGTTTTAAAGCTCAAGACCCACCTTTTCCAAGTAGCTGGCCTGGCTCAACCATAGTTTGATCATATCGCTCCTGACGGGTTTTTAATCTTGTAATTTTAATTAGGGGATTTTAAATTGCAATCTTAATTCTATTTCCATTTATCTGTCTACCTCCTCCACGTATACGTCTATGTTTATGTGTATGTATTGTCTATATTTGTATTTTATGTGTTTTTACTGTACGCCGCCCTGAATCCTTCTGGAGAGGGTGCGGCTAATTAAATAAAAGTTTATTATTATTATTAAATTCAGTTACTGTTGATTGACCCACTACCTCCACTGGAAGATGGTTCCAGGATTCCACTACTCTTTGTGTGAAGTAAGACTTTCCAACATTACTTCTGAAATTCCCTCCTGACAGTTTGAGGTTGTGTTCATGTCTCTTTGATTTTTGCTTAATATTGAAAATAGTGCCTTCTAGAACCTTATTTACACCCTTAATATGTTAATAGTTTCAATCAGTCCCCCTTTCTCTTCTGTCATCCCTAGTGCTTACTTCACTTCACAGCAGGTTGATTGTGTTTCTTAAGTGAGGCAGAATTTTCAGGTCTTAATTACAAGGAAATAGTTAGCAATTCACATGCTTCCTAGGTTTAATACATTTATACCTGGTCTCTATTTCTTCCTAGCTGATGCAAGGATTATTTAAGGTTGACTCATCCTTCCATCCTTCCGAGGTTCATAAAATGAGGACCCAGATTGTTGGAGCAATATGCTGACTCTCTAAACAGCTTAGAGTGGGCTGTAGGCACTATGAAGCAGTATATAAGTCTAAGTGCTATTGCTATTGTTATTTGTGTGTAACATTATGGACAGGTCAATATTAATAAGGCAAATCTGTCTGGGAATTAGAGAAGCAAACAGGTTGGTGGGAAACTATTACAATGATCCAGCCTCAGAAACTAATGAATCTGGATGGATTCCTGTACTAGAGGATTTTGCAACAACAAGATCTGGCTGAATGACTAATAACCTGGATTCTCTGAAGAATGAGATTTATCTACATGATTGACATATTACTCTTAAAACCATACCTATATTCTGTTCATGACAGATGAGTAAAAGGATATCATGGCTAATGATATTGAATGCCAATAAAAGACACAATAGGACTATAAAAGGTACCTCAGCTACTTTGTGCAAAATTGATCTATCTCAGCAAGCAGTGGCATTTTCAGTTCTTGCCTCAGCATATTAACCTGCATAAAAGGGATCCAGATAGTGACTTTCTTCAGGACACAATTCAAGTATAACCTTAAAATATTTTGTTTGTTTCTATAGTGCAGTGGTGGGCAACCTTTTTTTTCAACTGAGCCAAATCTCGCCAAAACCACGATTGAAATTTATTTTGAGAGCCACATTTTTAAAACCGAAAATACATAGGATGGTACACTGTTTTTAGTTTCAATAAACTCTGGCATTTGAAGCACGCAAGTTTTAAAGCTGTCAAGTTACAAGATCCTTGCATCCCTAACCCTTTAGGAAAAAAAACCCAAGGGGTCTTCAAACCTGACAGCTTTAAGACTTGTGGACTTCAACTCCCAGAATTCCTCCTCCAGTCATGTTGGCTCAGGAACTCTGGCATTGAAGCATGCAAGTCTTAAAGCTGTCAAGTTGCAAGACCCTTGCACCCCTAACCCTTTAGAAAAAAAAAACCCCAGGGGTCTTCAAACCTGACAGCTTTAAGACTTGTGGACTTCAACTCCCAGAATTCCTCTTCCAGTCATGTTGGCTCAGGAACTCTGGCATTGAAACATGCAAGTCTTAAAGCTGTCAAGTTGCAAGACCCTTGCACCCCTAACCCTTTAGAAAAAAACCCAGGGTCTTCAAACCTGACAGCTTGAAGACTTGTGGACTTCAACTCCCAGAATTCTGAGAATTGAAGTCCACCAAGGGCATCAATCATATTAGCCCAGGGATCTGCAAAATTGGCTCTTAAGACTGGTGGACTTCAACTCCCAGAATTCTGAGAATTGAAGTCTACCAGTCTTAAAACAGCCAACTTTGCAGACCTCTGTGTTAGCCCAAAGCCTGGCGCTGGGCGGGCCTTGCTCCCCCATTGGTGGAGCCCCAAGAAGTGAGGAGGGAGAAAAAGAGACAGAGGCCAAGGAGCTTCCCCCCCGCCCCCTCCCAGCAAAAATCTAACCGGGGAGCCGGGCGGGCAGTAGCAAATTAACCTCAAAACGTATCAACGCTTGGAAGGACGTTGTGAACAAAAACCAGCGTGCAACATGGAAGGATCCCAAATGACTTAACGTTTGTTAAGAATACCCCCCCCATCCATCGGGGGGGGGGCACATCCACCTGGAACCAGCTGAACCAGCTGATCTACCCTTTTACCATCTTTTACCACCTTTGCTTTCCTCCACCATCTGGGTTATTCAAACACTTCCCGCCCTCCCCCCCCTTCCTCCAAGTACCAAGTACCATCTGGACACTAAACCCCCCCGTCCTCCATTGAGACTCTAGCCCTACCGGCTATTAACTATTAACTTTGTATTATCTGCACCCTTACCCTACTGGGACTGTTAACAACTCATCAATCTATTCGAGGTTAGACCTGCTCCGCCTGCGGGAGGCCCCTCTCTCGCAGGCATGGCCCTTGGCTCTCTCAAGAGGTGGAAGAAGAGGAAGCTGAGGGGCTTTTTATCCAAATGTTTTATATTGTTTTTAGGGGGTTCTGGGAAGGGGGGGGGATAACCAGGCCGGGAGGGAAGCCAGTGCCAGACGAACAGGTGAGTCCAGGAGGGAAGTGAGCGGGGTGGGGGGGGAGAGGGAACAAGTTATTCCAGTAGAGGGTTGTTTTATTACAATGGTCGCAGGGAGGGGGGGATGCGAGGACAAGAGAAGATCACAAGGTCGGTTGGGAGACCGTGGCTGCTGGCTACGCCCGGTCGTTTGTACCAAGCCCCGCAACCTAGGTGGTCGGGAACTACAGAGACAGGGCCTGCGGCTGATGCTTTGCAATGCAAGGTCTGTGACCAACAAGGCCCCCCTCATCAATGAGTTGATCTCTGAGGGGGAGCTGGACCTTGCAGGAATAACGGAGACCTGGTTGGGCCACGAGGGTGGTTTACCCCTCGTGGAAATGTGCCCACCGGGTTTCCGTGCATTCCATCAGCCTCGGGCCCTGGGTAAGGGTGGAGGGGTGGCGGTAGTTATACGGGACTGTCTAGAGCCGAGGGAGTTCACTGTTCCTCAGATACCCAGGTGTGAGTCACTAGGTGTGAAATGGGGCCCAGGGAGGCAGTGGGGTCTGCTGATTGTATACTTGGCTCCTCACTATACGTCAGCAGCCCTGCCCGAGCTCCTCGAGCTGATCTCGGAGACGGCGGTGGAGATCCCCAAACTTTTGGTTATGGGGGATTTCAACCTGCCGTCGACGGGAGCAGCATCCGAGGTGGCTCGGGAGTTCATGGCTTCCATGACAGCCATGGGCCTGACCCAACTAATTCAGGGCCCCACACACGAAGGTGGCCACACACTGGACCTTGTTTTTGTATCTGAGCAGTGGACAAGTGATCTGGGAATAGGGGATTTAGATATTATTCCCCTGTCATGGTCAGATCACTCATGTCTCCGGCTAGACTTCCCTGGCGCTACCCCCCACCGCGAGGAGGCGGAGCCAGTTTGTCCAAGCTGGTACCGCCCCAAGCACCTGATGGAACCGGATAGGTTCCAGACGGAGCTTGGGCCACTACATGTAGCCCTGACCCGCGCTCGGTCGGAGGACCTAGTGGCCGCCTGGAATAGGGCGACGGCTGGGGCCTTGGACCGGGTTGCGCCTTTGCGACCTCTCCTACGGCAGCGACCCACCCGGGCTCCTTGGTATACCGAGGAGTTGAGGGTGATGAAGCGCCATAGGAGACGTCTAGCGAGCAGGTGGAGGTCCTCACGCTCCGAGTCTGACCGAGCACAGGTAAGAGCCTATTTACGGACCTACCTTGTGGCATTGAGAGCGGCCAAACGCAGACATTGTGCCGCTCTCATTGCGTCTGCGGATAACCGCCCTGCCGCCCTGTTTAGGGTGACCCGCTCTCTCTTGTCGCAAGAGACGCGGGGGGCACCCTTACAGGGAAGAGCAGAGGAGTTTGGGGAATATCTGCAGAACAAAGTCGCTCAGATCCGAAGCGGATGAGCCCCCTCCAGTGGACTGGACGGGCCGTCAACAGCGAGTCTTGTGAGTCCACTCTGGGAGGAGTTTGACTCTGTTGCCCCCGAGGACTTAGACAGGTTACGTGGACGGCTGCGACCCACCACATGTTCAATGGACCCGTGTCCCTCCTGGCTGGTACTGGCATCCTGGGAGGTGACACGAGGCTGGCTTCTGGGCCTGGTGAACGCCTCATTGGGTGAGGGATCCTTACCAACTGCCTTGAAAGAGGCGGTGGTGAGGCCCTTACTCAAGAGGCCTTCACTTGACCCAATGGAGCTAGCTAATTATCATCCAGTCTCCAACCTTCCCTTCCTGGCGAAGGTTGTTGAGAATGTGGTGGCGCAGCAATTTCCATGTCACCTCGATGAATCCGACTATCTAGACCCACGCCAGTCCGGCTTCCGACCCGGGCACAGCACAGACACAGCCTTGGTCGCATTGGTTGATGACCTCTGGAGGGCCAGAGATAGAGGTTGTTCCTCTATCCTGGTCCTATTAGAACTCTCAGCGGCTTTTGATACCATCGACCATGGTATCCTATTGCGCCGGCTGGAGGGGATGGGAGTTGGAGGCACCGTTTTACGGTGGTTCGGCTCTTACCTCTCCGGCCGGATGCAATATGTGTTGACAGGGGGGCAGAGATCAACCCTGAGGCCACTCTCTTGTGGGGTGCCGCAGGGGTCGGTTCTCTTGCCCCTTCTGTTCAATGCATATGTGAAGCTGCTGGGCGAGATCATCCGTGGTTTTGGGGTTGAGTATCATCTGTACGCTGATGATACCCAGCTGTACATCTCAACCCCAAGCCACCCCAACGAGGCTGTCGAAGTGATGTCCCGGTGTTTGGAAGCCGTCGGGGTCTGGATGGGGGACAACAGACTCAAACTCAACCCTTCCAAGCTGAGTGGCTGTGGCTACCGGCACCTCGGTTCAGCCAGCTGACCCCATCGCTGGCCATAGGGGACGAGCAATTGCCCCCTGTGGAATGGGCGCGCAATTTGGGCGTCCTCCTAGATGCCCGGCTGTCAATGGATGACCATGTGGCAGCCGTGGCAAGGGGGGCATTCCACCAGGTTCGCCTGGTGCGCCAATTGTGCCCCCTACTGGACCGGGATGCCCTACGCACAGTCACTCATGCGCTGGTGACGTCTCGCCTAGACTACTGTAATGCTCTCTACATGGGGCTTCCCTTGGGATGCGCCCGGAGACTGCAGCTAGTCCAGAACGCGGCCGCGCGGGTAGTCATGGGGAGTACCAGATACTCCCACGTAACACCATTCCTGCGCGAGCTGCACTGGCTGCCTGTGGTCTTTCGGGTGCGTTTCAAGGTTCTGATCACCATCTTTAAAGCGCTCCATGGCACAGGACCTAGTTACTTGCGGGATCGCATCCTCCCCCATACATCCCTGCGGCCAATTCGCTCTCACAGGGAGGGGCTTCTCCAGGTGCCGTCCACTAGGCAATGCCAGCGGGCGGCGCCAAGGAATAGGGCCTTCTCTGTGATGGGCCCAACCCTCTGGAATGACCTCCCCCCCGATATTAGAACCACCACGGACCTCCGCTCCTTCCGACAAAAATTGAAGACTTACCTGTTCCGATTAGCTGGCCTGGCATAATTATAACTGTTATATCTGTTACCTCCTGGAAATATACTTTTAACTGGTATTTTAAGGGTATTGTTTTAAATTTAATTGATTTTAGGGTTTTAAAGCCATATTTATATTCTTCTGTACAGTTCTTTTAATTCGTTTAACCTCCTCCATTTTTATATTTCTATATTTCTATTTCTATTTATATTTATTCAGTGGATGATGTATTTGCTGTGTGGACTGTACACCGCCCCGAGTCCCTTTTGGGAGAGGGGGCGGTCTAGAAGTGCGAAGAAATAAATAAATAATAAATAATAATAAATAATGTAATGCTGAACTGTCCAAGAATGCTAAACCAATTTGTGATTGCAACTTCCTCGAAAGCCTTTTGAGCGCACCCGGATTAAGGTTCCCTTCCCACAACTTTGTTACCAAATCCCATGGCCACCAAATTAACTCACCCATTTCCACATATACCCAATCATAAAGTAATCAAGACTGACTGGAATGGCACACACACACACACACACAAATTAAAAATCATAAAGCTGAAGGTGAGCCTGTTTCTCAACCTTGACAACTTTAAGGGGTGTGGACTCCAATTCCCAGAATTCCCCAGCCAGCCATACTCCAATTGTAATTTCTTCTTAAAATAGGATAGAAAGGCTCATGACAAGAAACTCCAGGCATCCAAACAACTAAAAGGTCAAGGCTATGTGTTAATTCTGTTTCCCACTTATTTCACAAAGTGGGTTGATTTATTTATCCCACTCATTTATGCCATGCTGTCTTTAGTTTTTGAAACATTTTACAGACTAAACCTTTTTTTAAAAAATGCCATCAATGTATATACAATTTATTGAGCTGGTATAGGTTCTCCTTGAGCAGGCGGCTGAATTAGAAAACCTCCAAAGTCCCTTCCAGCTCTGTTCTATTCTAAAGACTCTCTTGTGCTCAGCTCCATTCCAAACAATACTGACACGGTCAGTACTAGTTTTCCTGATTTCCTGATTAGGGAGGATCCTGAAGTCGGGCGGGGACGAGAAGCGAGGAGACAGAAAAAGAAACGGAGGCTAAGGAGCTTCCCCCCGCCCCCTCCCAGCAAAAATCTAACCGAGGGGCAGGGGGAAGCTCCTTAGCCTCCGTTTCTTTTTCTGCCTCCTCGCTTCTCGTCCCCGCCCGACTTCAGGATCCTCCCTAATCATTGTGGGTCGAAAAAAGGGAAAGGGGCGCTTGTTTTGAAGTGCCCAAGAGGAGGGAGGGGAGCGGGCGCCCGGCACACAGAAGAGCCGCATTAAAATGTGTAAAGAGCCGCGTGTGGCTCGCGAGCTGCGGCTTGCCGACCACTGCTATAGTGAAACTGAAATAAGATTATTTGCTTCCTGATAATGTTTTTAGGGCACCCTTAAGAACAAAAGACACTTTACTTATAAATTGTGAAGAAGATTTCTTGAGTCTTAGCTTTCATGGATTTAGGAGTATGCAATGGAATGGAGGTCTCAGTAAAATGCACATAAGTACTCCATTGCTAATTCTTTGGAATTATTTCCTAGTGAAAATCTTTGCTCAGGTCCACTAGTCTCCATGGCACTTTCTTATATCTGAACTGCATCCAGGGACCATGATTAATTATAATTATTTTCTTTAGCGGCACTATAGAAAAATGGTTGAGTACCTTGGGCAGCAAGAAGATGAAATAAAACCAGAAAACTTACTGGAAACTCTAACAATGAAGCTAAAAGTTACATTTTTTGGAAACATAATGCAGAAATAAGACAATTGGACAATTCTCTGATTGAAAAAATAGAATGAAATGGGGAAAAAGGTTGGTAGAAGACAAGATGGTTGGAAGTTTACAAAGGTTCCAAGCAGTTACTTAAAGTCTTTGTGAATGATTGTGCATTGGATCATAGAAATTACTACGCAAGAAGAACAACAACAATAATAGCTTCTAATTCTATTATTATTAATTATGTATTAAATCTATTTGTATACTATTGCATGAAGTATTATAAAAATTTATATGAATTTCATTGCAAAGCAACAGCAGTAACACCAACAATGATATATTTGTGATACAAAGTTATTTTGTAGTACAATGATGTTTGAATTATAAGAATTTTAAAGCAGTTGAGGCTATTAAGTACTGAAAACCAGACTGGACGATCCTGGGAGGACTTTTAGCTGTAGAAATTCACTGGCTAGCTTTGGGCCTATCGCTCCTTTTCAGCACAACTTTCCTCATTTAGCTTTTGTGAAGGTAATATGAAGGATGGTCCATTATGAACCATTGAGCTCCTGCAGAAAAGTGTGTGTGTGTGTGTGTGAGTGTGTGTGTGTGTTTGAAGGACATAATTAAGTTTATCTTGAAGTATTAATAACTAAACTAAGAATTCAGACTCAGCAGGATCTAAATAGCCCTGTTTCATGATACTGCATATTTGATATTTTCTTCAAAAGAAATTTTTCCCCACCACAAGCAAATTTGTGTGAAAGAGGTCTTTATGTCTACAGCTGTAGTTTATATGTTGAGGCTTCTTCACAAGCAAAAACTGTAATAGCATTTGATCACAGCATTCTTCATTGAGTTGATGTTAAGTACTATTAATGATGGTATAGATTAATATAATGTGGCCAAATATTCTTTTTAAAAACAAAAACAAAATCTAGACTGTCTATATAAATAGAAACTGTTTTTATTTGAAGTTATCTTGAGTTTTAAAATACATAAATGACTGAAACATTAAAGAGATTTCTTTTAATAATCAGCTCTAAAATGTTGGTTAATTATAACCACAATAGATCATTCACGAGTTTGCCAATATTCTGTTTTTTTTTAAAAATATTTTTGGTAATTGATACCTGAGATATATATTATAAAGGGCAGAGACCTAATTAATCTGGTTAATTTAAGCGTAGGAATAGCTCCCCTCCTTAAAAAAAAACACACCACCAAACAGCAACACCATACAATGATCAGATAATTAATAATGCATCACCAGAATGCATAAAAGAATTCAGAGAGATGATAGGGAGGGAAGGACAAGAAATTTCATACTACAGAAATTGAAGAAAATATAACAAAGAAACTTAAATTACCATATTTTTCAGAGTATAGGACACACCTTTTTCCCTCAAAAAAGAGAGTGAAAATCTTATACACTGAATACAGCATTTTTGGTTTACCAAAACCCTGCCCACTTTGTAAAAATGGAAATGCAGAGGGTTTGGGAGGCTTGCAAAGTGCTCCTGAGGGGTAGGGAGGACCCTTTTTTGCTTGTTTTGGGGCCCCCAGCTCCACCCACCTGGGTGGGTGGAGCTTCCTGGAGCTATGGCGACTTACCCGTGAGCTCCGCATGCCTGCGGGGCTTGCCTGAGTGAGCAGGGAATGCTACCGGTCCTCTATGCCAACTGTGAGGACCGGGTCCAGGAAAGGACCACCCTGGCTTTCCATCACGACCCTAACGGGTCTCCAGGGTGGTCTGGCGTTTGAGAAATCCGACGAAAACGCAAGAGGTGAGAGAGCCGGAGTGCGGGAGAGGGAGCCAGTGCCGGCTGCTGCTACTGCTGCTTCCGCTGCTTCCGCTGTGGAGATGCTGGGCGTGGGACGGCGTGGGACGGCGGGGCGAAGCCGGCTGGCGTGTGTGTGAGCGTGTGGAGCGGCTGGGCGAAGTAGGAGCTATGCAGGCTATTGTCGGTGTTGGCAGTGCCGGGAGAGGCCGAGGAGCTGGGCGCTGGGAGCCATGGAGGCCTGACGAAGTGCCAAAGCGCCAAAACATTGGCGGGAAGATTGGAGGCCGGCTGAGGAGTTGGAGGCACCGGAGGCTGGTGGTAATGGCCCCTAGGGCTGGAGCGGCGCGGTGACTCGAGGTGCTGGACACATAGGGGATATACAGGGAAAGGAAATGGCGGCTGCTGGAGCGAAGGAGAGGGGAGGAGCGAAGGTAGTGGCCCTTCATCTACCATCATTGACCATCTGCCCCCTGTTACTACCCCCGGTTTACCATCCACCGACCACCTGCTCCCTACTGTTTTTCTACTGCCCACCTATGCTTTGACCTTCTACAGACTGATTGACTGGTCTGCCATATCCATCATCCCCACCTAGGACTTTTGGCTTTTATCATCGGTACCCAGGCCCTGGCTTTCTGCATCTCTCTGCATTTTCCTTTTTCCTGGACTCAGTGCTGTAAGCAGCACCCATTTTAACATCTTTTAAAGTGATTTTAACATCTGTAGCACCCTCAATCGATCTGAGGCCCTGCTGAACTATGGTTTATTTTTACTCAAGGGTAGACCTGATTTTATTGCGGGAGTCCCCCCTCTCGCAAATATGGCCCTCTGCCCTTTCGAGGGCCCACCTTAATGATGGATGCATCAGTCCAGAGAGGTGGAGGAAGAGGAGGCTCCGGGGGTTTTTGTGCAAATGTCTTTTAAGTGTTTTAAGGGGATCCAGGAGGGGGGAGGGTTTAGCCAGACCAGGAATAGGAGCAGAGCCAGGCGAACAGGTGGGACTGAAGAGGAAGAGAGCGGAGTGGGGGAGGGGAGTCAGTATGAGGTTCCTTTAGAGGGTTCCTATATCCCAACGGTCGCAGGAAGGGGTGGATGCGAGGACAGAAGAAGATTCTGCAGTCGGTTGGGAGACCACGGGCGCTGGATACGCCCGGTCGTTTGTACCAACCCCCGCACTCTAGGTGGTCAGGGTTTACAGAGCCGGGCCATGAGGCTGATGTTGTGTAACGCAAGGTCCATTGTTAATAAGGCCCCCCTCATCCATGATCTGGTTTCTGAGGGGGAGCCGGACCTTGCAGGGATCACGGAAACCTGGTTGGGCCACGAGGGGGGTTTGCCCCTCGTAGAAATGTGCCCACCAGGATACCGTGTATTCCATCAGCCTCGTGCCCAGGATAGGGGTGGTGGGGTAGCGGTCATTATACAGGAAGTCCTGGCACCGAGAGAATTCACCGTACCTCAGATATCCGGATGTGAGACTCTAGGTGTGAGATGGGGCCCAGGGAGTCAGTTGGGCCTGCTGATTGCATACTTGGCTCCTCGCTATGCATCAGCGGCCCTGCCAGAGCTCCTCGAGGTGATTGCAGAGGTGGCGGTTGAGACCCCCAGACTATTAGTTATGGGGGACTTCAACCTGCCATCGACGGGTGAATCATCCGAGGTAGCTCAGGAGTTCATGGCTTCCATGACAGCCTTGGACCTGACCCAAATAATTCAGGGCCCCACACAAGAGGGAGGCCACATGCTGGACCTTGTTTTTATCTCTGGTCGATGGAAGAGTGATCTGGGAATAGGGGATCTGGTTATTACTCCCCTGTCATGGTCAGATCACTCACTTCTCCGACTTGACTTCCCTGACGCTACCCCCCATCGCGGGGAGGTGGAACCAGAAGATCTTAGATGGTTCCGCCCCAGGCGACTGATGGAACCAGACAGGTTCCAGATGGAGCTTGGGCCACTTCCTGTAGCCCTGACCCACTCCCGGACGGAGGACCTGGTGGCTGCATGGAACAGTGCGACGGCCGGGGCCTTGGACCGGGTGGCGCCCTTGCGGCCTCTTCGGTGGCAGCGAACCACCCTGGCCCCTTGGTTCACCGAGGAGCTGAGGGTGATGAAGCGCCACAAGAGACGCCTAGAGAGCAGATGGGGATCCTCTCGCGCTGAATCTGACCGAACACAGGTAAGAGCCCATTTACGGACCTACCTTGTGGCACTAAGGGTGGCTAAGCGTCGATATTACGCCACCCTTATTGCGTCCGCAGAAAACCGCCCTGCTGCCCTGTTTCGGGTGACCCGCTCCCTCCTTTCACAGAGGCCGTGGGAAGCCCCTTTGCAGGGTAGGGCAGAGGAATTTGGGGGATATCTGCAGGACAAAATCACTCAGATCCAGAGTGAATGGGTCTCCCTCAGTGATCCTGGGGAGACACCGGAGGCGAGTCTTGAGGTACCACTCTGGGAGGAGTTTGACTCTGTTGCCGCCGAGGATATGGACAGGTTGCGTGGGCGACTGCGGGCCACCACATGTTTATTGGACCCGTGTCCCTCCTGGCTTGTACTGGCAGCCTGGGAGGCTACACGAGACTGGCTCCTGGGGCTGGTGAACGCCTCGCTGAGGGAGGGGTTCCTACCAGCCGCCTTGAAAGAGGCGGTGGTGAGGCCCCTACTTAAGAGGCCTTCCCTGGACCCAGTAGAGTTAGCCAATTATCGTCCTGTCTCCAACCTTCCCTTCTTAGCGAAGGTTGTTGAGAGTGTGGTGGCGCAACAGTTCCCTCGACACCTGGAGGAAATTACTTATCTAGACCTGCGCCAGTCCGGTTTTCGACCCGGCCACAGCACTGAGACGGCTTTGGTCGCGTTGGTGGATGATCTCTGGAGGGCGAAGGATGGGGGTTGTTCCTCCATCCTAGTCCTGTTAGATCTCTCAGCGGCTTTCGAAACCATTGACCATGGTATCCTACTGCGTCGGCTGGAGGGGATGGGGGTGAGGGGCACCGTTTTGCGGTGGTTCTCCTCCTTCCTCTCCGGTCAGATGCAATGTGTGTTGGTGGGGGAGCAGAGGTCGACCCTGAGGCCGCTCACGTGCAGAGTGCCACAGGGGTCGGTCCTCTCACCTCTCCTGTTCAACCGCTGGGCGAGATCATTCAAGGATTCGGGGTTGAGTGCCATCTGTATGCAGATGACATTCAGCTATATATCTCTACCCCGAACCACCCCAATGAAGCCGTCGAGGTGATGTCCCGGTGTCTGGAAGCCGTGCGGGTCTGGATGGGTGACAACAGACTCAAGCTCAACCCTTCCAAGACTGAGTGGCTGTGGCTACCAGCGCCCCACTTTAGCCAGTGTGTTCCATCTCTGGCCATCGGGGGGGAACAACTGGCCCCGGTGGATAGGGCACGCAATTTGGGCATCCTCCTAGATTCCCGGCTGTCGCTAGATGATCATGTGACAGCCGTGGCTAGGGGGGCGTTCCACCAGGTTCGCCTGGTGCGCCAATTGCGCCCCCTACTAGAGCGGGACGCCCTTCGCACAGTCACTCATGCCCTGGTGACTTCCCGTCTTGATTACTGCAATGCTCTCTACATGGGGCTCCCCTTGAGATGCACCCGAAGGCTCCAGCTGGTTCAGAATGCAGCCGCGCGGGTTATTATGGGGAGTACTAGGTACTCCCATGTAACACCTTTCCTGCGCGAGCTGCACTGGCTGCCTGTGGCTTTTCGGGTGCGTTTCAAGGTGCTGATTGTCATCTTTAAAGCGCTCCATGGCTCGGGACCTAGTTACCTGCGGGATCGCATTCTACCCCACACATCCCTGCGACCAATCTGCTCTCACAGAGAGGGACTCCTCCGGGTACCTTCCGCTAAGCAGTGCGGGTGGGTGGTGCCTAGGAATATGGCCTTCTCTGTGATGGGCCCAACCCTCTGGAACGACCTCTCCCCCAATATTAAAACCACCTTGGACCTCCGCTCCTCCCGCAAGAAACTCAAGTCCCACCTGTTTCGACTAGTCGGCCTGGCCTAATTGTAATTGTAATTGTACTTACAGGTAACACCCACTACTGACCTTCCTGGATGGCTTTTTAAATTTTAGGGTTTTAAATTGGTTTTAGAATTGTTTTTAATTATTTAATTAGTTTGGGTTGTATATACAGACGGTATGGTTGCGTTGTTTTGTCTGGTGTTTTATGTTATGTTTTGTTGTTTTATACATGAACGGTCTGTACACCGCCCCGAGTCCCTACGGGGAGAGGGGGCGGTCTATAAATTTAATAAACCTAAACCTAAACCTAAACCAGGAGCACTCTAAAGCTTCCAAAGCCTTGAATGCCTTTTTTCTTCCCCAAAAATGAGGCGTACAGATGGTTTGGGAGGCCTGCCAGAGTGCAAAAACTTTTTTAAAAAATTTACCTCTTCAAAATTATGGTGCGTCTTATACTCTGGTGAGTCTTATAGTCTGAAAAATACGGTAACCCCATACTGATTTTGATCAGCGTAAGATAGGTTAGGCAGAAAATTAGAGAGGCTTTCAAGAATCTGTTATTGTACCTTACAATAATCAAATAACCTTCCTGGAATCTGTAAGTGTCTGTTTCTTAATATGGTTTACTTGGAAGGACTTTGAAGATGAGAGCTATACCAGAGATTCAACCATACTGGACAAGTCTCGGTATCATAGGAGTCAAAAGAAGAATGTGTCTCCCATTACCAATATGGTGAGATGTGTTTTACAGAAATCTGTACTGGATTGGTCGCCATCCAGGTAAATAAGGATTGCACCAGGTTTGGAGTTCCAGGACATCTAGTGACAAATGGGTTATGAGACTCAGGACTGTTGATTGAGCGACTAGCGCCAGTAGCTGCAGGACTAATGGAAGAAAGTTATTCACCTGTTGCAAATATAGAAAGATTGAAAAGAAAGAAATAATGATATGTTATTACTTATCAAGTCCAACAAAAAAAGGATATCTTTAAAAAATGCATTAATTCTGGAAAGAATATCATCCAGAACTAGGAATAACAGAACAGAGGCAAGCAAATCAATGTTATTACAAATTAAATTCACAAAATTCACAGAATTGGAAAAACAACAACTTTGCAAAGTTCTATTCAGGGCAAAGAAGTCAAAGCCTTGCGAAAAGTAGCACAGGCTGTAAAGGCAAATCAGCAAAAGAGGTCAGTATATTTATTGACTTGTTTTCATTCCCAAACTATACAGCCTCTCTCCTGCCTTCTCCGCAGAAAGAACAAAGCCCTCCAACTAAAAAAAAATGAAACAAAGAATAACTGAGAAGAGCACACAAATCAATAGATTAAGGTTGCCTGCATGGAGCCTATTGCCTGTTCCAAAGAAACAGCTAGTGTAAGTATTAACAGATGCCAATCCTGTAATATCAAATATAAGCACCAACTCACTATAAGAAACAAACCAACTAATGTACAGCATGACAGCAGTTTAACTGAATACATTGGATGCAAAAATCAACACTAAAAAAGCAAATCTGTGCACCAGCAGAATAGACGATCAGATTGGATAATAAGATCAGCATGCTAAATTCAGATTCAAACAAGATGAAAGAAAAGAAACTGAAGAATAAAAGAACCAAAGAACACTTGATCAAAAAATATCACCTAGAAAAAAGGAAAAGAAGGAAGAACTGAAAAAATAATAGCTATAACCAAGAAGATCAGCACATATGAAGCTTGAATTGCACACTAGAGGTAAAATCTCCAATTCACTCTAATGTAAAAATGCTGTAATCAATCCCTGCAAAGAAAGAGCAATAAAGACTTCTCTTAATGGTTTTCAGATAAGGAAGGGAATGCTGGAGTAAGAACAAAGCACAGTTATGGAAAAACCTCCAAAAATAAAACTTTGATAAAGGCTGTATTGAAGAATAAAAAAGAAGCTGAAATGAAAAAAATGTAATAATAGCAGAATTAGAGGAGAAAAGGGCAAGGAAGATCAAGAATTGGTCAATACCAAGTAGAGATGAACTGCATGGATTTTAGTTGCAACATGTTCTATGCTCACTCATTGCCAAGCAATTTAACAATATAGAAAATGAAACTTGAAGAATAGTGAACATCCGATAAAACCTACCTAATAATAAAATAACCAACAAAAGAGGCAGCATCTGGCAATTACGGTCCAATTATCTGCTTACCAACAACTTTCAAATTGTTAACTGGTGTGATAACTGATGCAATTCAATAGCATCTAGTTGAAAACAAACTCTTTGCACCTAAGCAGAAAGGAAACTGTCCGAATAGCAGAAAATTAAAAAAAAAAGATCAGCTCTTAATTGACAAGATGGTTTTGGAAAATTGCAAGAAAAGGAAAACCAACCTGAATGTAGCTTGGATTTATTACAAGAAGGCATATGACTCCCTGGCACATAATTTAATAATCAAGTGCCTAGATATATCAGGAATCAGTAGCAATATCAGAAGCTTTGTGCACTGATTGATGGCAGAATGGAAGTCATAGCTGCTGTTGAGTGGTTACAGACTGAGAGAGGATAATATCAAAAGGGGAAAAAGGAAACTTATTGTAGCTATTATTATTTGTCATTGCACTGATTCCTCTGTCAACAACACTGAACAAGTCAGGACATGGCTGTTAAATATCAAAAACATCTGCCAGGCTATCACACCTCTTTTACATGCATAATCAAAACTGTCTGCATACAGTATATAGCCAAGATACTGCATTGGTATTTGGACTGACAAATGTGCCACATTTAACATCAATAGGAGAAAAATAGTGAAAACTGAAGAAGGCAAGATGTTCTATCAAAATAAGATTAAGAGTCAGATGAAGATGATCACTACAAATATCTGGGATTCCTTCAAGCTGACAGTGTTGAAGTCGAAAAGAAGGTTGGTGAATATATCACGAGAGTGAAGATGATCTTAAAATCCAAACTCAGTGGTGGAAATACCATCAAGGTAATTAACATCTGAGAAATTCCAGTCATTAGATACACAGCTGAAATAGTTTATTGGACTCAAGAATAGCCAAACATTTTTTAGTCATACTGTTTATTGTATTGGATGAGTTTGAGGATTTGGGACATATTTTTCCCCCTTTCTCATAAATACTTAACAAGCAATTATTTCCTTTTGAGCTATGTAGATTACTCAAAGCACAGAAAAGGAGTAAACCAAAGAAATGCAAGTAAATGTGACTAAACCTAGTTTATGCCAACATTCACATAGAGCAGGGGTGTCAAACTCATGTCATCACAGCAGCATCATGTGACATATCAGAACTTTCCTCCCCCTCTTTGCTAAACCGGGCATGGGCACGGCCAGCACATAACCAGTGGTGGGTTGCAAATATTTTTACTACTGGTTCAGACACACTCCTGCACACTCACGCACGCAACATTTCTGCACACGGCCAAAAGCATCCAGGTGGGTGTGCGGGGCCTCCCACCACTGATACTACAGGTTCGCCAAACCTGGCCAAACCTGGCCGAACCGGGAACAACCCACCACTGCAGGTAACACATCTGGCCCATGGGCCAGGAGCTTGACAGCCCTGGGCTAGAGTATTTGAATTGGTAGCAGATTGTCCCATAATCAAATAATTACAAATCTATTATTCTTAATTCTGTTCATAGTTAAATTTCATATAAAGCATTACACAACTCCATACAACCTTTTAAGTGAACTTTCCATAGTGTTATACTATTATAAAGTAATAACTTATATAATTTGTCCTTCCTGCTGTGTTTGTTTATGAGCTTCATTCTAACGTAGACCATAAATTGTCATTAAATGTATTTTTATGGTTTTTATTATTATATACCATCTTGCACAAAATCAGTAGCACCTGCTACTGACTGAATCCTCCTTAATTGAAAAGAAGTTGTACAAGAATTCCAAGTCTGAAACTTCAAAGCACTACATTGTTACCAGCTCCAGAAAAATAAATGAAGATTGACAGAGTTAGTTCCACCACTTATTGCACCCTTTTTTCTTCCTTCATTTTAGATTCAATTTAGTTGATATGAAATGTTCCAATACTCTGTCCAGCAGACCTTGCAAGAGAGAGCATGAAGAGGCTGCTAATGTTTTTGTTCATAGTTCCATTGCAACATACTTGATGTGGTTTTTCTTCAAAAATTCTTTCTGTACTCTGACCTTTATATTTATTTTCTTTCCTTCTTTGTTTATAACAGTGAGTAAAAAAAGAAGTGGGAATTCTTGGTGCCATATCTCAGCAATCAAATAGGATATGGACCAGACTGTGAGCTTCTGCAGGAATATGAGTGGATGGGGAAGGGGGACAGGAAAAGTGGGCATATTTGTGAATTGTTCCGACACACATCACTTTTCTTGAATATTTCCCTTTCTTTTGACGCACATATTTTCCCCTATTCAATCATGTAAAGTACTTGGAGATTTCCTGGACAAGTCTCTGCAATTTTCTTGCAAAGATTTTTCATTTGTCATTGCCTCCTTTCTAGGACTTTGCCTGGTTTAAAGTCACATATCTGGCAGGGCTAGAAGTCATGATCTCCCAGTTTCTAGCATGATGCCTTAAGTACTACAACAAACTGACTCTATTGATATATATAAAACCCTATAAAAAGTCCAGTCAATCTGAAAGAGAACATTTTTTTTCATATGAACCTGATAGAATGGAACTACTGAAGACATTTGACCCCCCCAAGCAGCTATTTTGATAGTTCTTTGTTTTAGAAGAATATTTCCTTATATCAAGAATTTTATTTTGAGCTTGAAACAAAGCATACTGACTATTCAGAACACTTGAGCAGTATTGTTTCAAGTATTTTCAGCAACTCCAAGAATCCTAACTGGATTTTTTGAGTGGGTTAGTTGTAAAAAGAAGAAGGAGAAGGAGATGATTTTTTTTTTTGCATGAACAGACTGACAGAAACTGTGCCTGAGGATACTATCAATTTTGCAACTAATTCTGAACTATTACCAAAGTTCTGTCTAGACAGAAGAATAGTAGTCAGGCAAGCTGAACAAAAATATGGGTTGATACCTGCACTAGGAATCCTTTTAAAAAATTAAATGAACAGTTGTAAGTGCAGACAAGGTAGAGAAAATAAAGAGAAATGATAGTTTGTGCAGAGAAATAAGAACAGTGTGGAAAGAAGACTGTGGAGGTGGAGGAGGAAAAGAGTATATGGAAAAAATGTATGGAGAACAGTGGAAGCAAGAAGAATAGAGTGGTAGCACACACCAAAGACGTTATAAATGTCTGAGGATATAATTATGCAGATGATAATTATGTAGATGAAGAAGCTTCAAATGAACATTGCTTGTCTGAGAATTTTATCTCAATAATTCGTTCATATGGGAATGACCTTGGGGAAAACATACTGCTTAGGAAACCATACCATAAGAGAGGACATACCAAATTCTCTTAATGTAGACTTATAAAAAGTAGAATTAACTCATCTGATCATTTTCTCTTGAAAGTTGACATTGATCTTGTAAATCTCCGTGTCTCTTTCCATCTTTAATTTTTGATGGTTTACTTGCTGTGACAAAAAAAATTGTTTACAATTTAGGGAATCTTCTAAACTCGTGAGACTTGATGGTGATTACGACAAGGATGATTTTGTCCAGATTAACTTCTGGCCAATTATGTCCTTTTCGGGACTAATAGATCTTGTGGTTAGTCATCCCTTAGTCACTTCCTATTTGGACTACTACATCACATTCTGCATTTGGCTGCCAGACCACTCAGAGATTACATCTGGTCCAGAATGTCTTTATATGAATAATTATGACTGTAGTATGATCGTGTGCTAATTCTACTTCATTAGCTACAATAGTTATCAGTTGGTTACCAGTTTCACTAAGGTGCTGGTTGTCATTTCTAAAGCCCTTCATAGATCAGGCCCTGGATGTTCATGGGACTCTTTCTCCAATTATGTCTTCCTTTCACTTGGTTTCATTGCTTTGTTGAGTTTAGGTGTTTACGTGCTGATGTATGCATCTTCTACCTATTCTGTTTTGTTCTGTTAATGTTGAGTTCCAAAGTGCATTTTCAAATTGTAGGTGAATTGGTTTGTTTGTTGGATTTTGTGCATAGAAATTTATATCTATACATTAAACATTCAGAAGGATATAATTAATAGCATATATTAATATGGATATAATTAATAGCATGTTCTGCTGGTTTGTAGAAACTAGCAATTACACATGTGCATGCATTGAGAAACATGTCAATGCTATCTGCATTTATGATTGTGGTGCACTCTGGAAAATTGACAGGCCATTAATATGATGATTGGTTACACCACGGGTGTCAAGCTTGTGGCCCGTGGGCTGGATGTGTCACATGCTGGCCAGGTCCACCCCCAGGTTAGCAAAGGGGAAAAAAGTCACAATACATCACGTGATGATAACATGACATTGTGGGATTGACACCTATGGGTTACACAGTCAGACTGGATCTGACATTTTTATCCACCTATTAAGTCCGTCCTTAGTACCTTTAACACATGGTGTTAAAGATATCATTGTAGGTTTACTATTATATTTTTATTCTGCCTTAAAGAAGTATATAGAATTTATACATTTTGTGATAATCCTCATATGTATGTATGTGTATGTATGATTTTTTCTGTTTCGCTGTCTACATTTTACTATCAACAACAATACAACAACTAGAAGTGGTGCTATTTTCTTCATATTTATTTTGAAAATTGTATGTTACAACTGCTTTTTTGATAATTGAAAGTGTAAGAAGTGGTGAAAAAAGTTTAGCCTTTTCTGAAATCACTATTTGCATAGGTATAAATCCAAAAGTTATTTTTTCATAATCAAATAAGTTTCAGAAGAGCTTATTTTTATTCACATAATAGCAGTGACGGTTTAAATTCCCTTTTCTAGTCTTCTGAATTTTATGGAGCAACCTCTTCCAGCCTGGAGGTTCTTAAATCATCAAAGTCCTAAGTACTGTGACTTATATTATCTATTTATATTAAAGAAGAAAATATTTTTCTCTTGTTTATGTGTACATTTTACTGCTATTAATAATATATATGGAGAACCAAACTAGAAGCAACACAGATGCATGGACCTGAATTCTGAACAATCTTAGCTGTCCTTTTGCTATTCAGGAAATTTTGAGACTTGAAGTCATCAGTCTAAGGTAGTTCCTAGCTTTCTGTTGCAACAGCCACAATGCGGAATTCCATATGAAGGATGGAATATTTGTCTTTTAGTCAAAGTTATGATATTGAACTTATTGCAATCGACTGATTTTGGACTGAAAAAAATCATTAAACTGATTGACATGGCTGTCCAAAGCATTTGAAAGAAGTACAAATTTGAATAAAGCATCATTTTGAAATATTAAAACAGTTGTGTTTTGTGCAAAAATTGGTATATTGCTTTGAAATATTGTAGAAAAACAGCTTTTCCCCCATTTTAACTATTGAATATTGCCTTAAAGCATTAGGAAGGATACAAGAAAAGTTATAATTAACTGTAGCTTTCTTACTATAGTTTTCATTTCTTTCAAATGTACAAAGAAGAAGTGTAATGTACTGGCTCACAACATGTTTCTGTTGCAAATTCTTTGCACTTCTTAATGGAACAAATATCGTTCAGCTCTATCCAAATGTGTCTTTTTGTTCAATAAGCCAGAAGGCTAAGAAGAACCACAAATAAGAAGCAAGTTTCCTAGGACTAATAATGAAATTATCTGTATAAGTAAAAAATCAGGTTATATAACCAGTGTAAAATTGCCATGTTTTTATGTTGAAATTAGAATTTATTTAATTAATTCAATGCCTGATTTTTTACAAAAGATTTTTTTCATGGTTATGAATGGCTTTAATCTATTTTGAAATAAACATACAGCATATACAGTATATGGAAGATAATATATATTCGGTTGTTGCTCACCAATCTTCTTCCATTAAATACTGTGTGCTGCTTCCCAAATAATTAAATAATTAAACACAACTATGAATCCGGAATTAGATTTATTTTATTCCACATAAGACTTATGCACCATTGCTGTGTGAGAGACCTTATTTCTTCCCCTTAGTAACTACTTTGTTTGTTCCTAATTGGGAAACTAGAGAGAAAATGAGTCTTTGATCTATGATTCTCTTTCCACCAGCAACATTCAAATGCAACATTTGAGGGTTCAAGAAGTCATGTGACAGATAGTTCACAAGCATTTGAGATACAGATGGGTAGAATAATTTACATATCATTAGATATTTCTCAAGTAGCTGCCAGGAGAAATGTAAAAAAAATTGTGAAGTCAAGGTAAACTAGTAATCATGAGGATGATTACTTGTGATATATGATGTATTGTAATCTTTTAAGCAGAATCATTTGATCCAATAAAAGCAGCTATATAATTCTCAAAGTTTTTCATGGAAATTAATTTAGATATGACATTCAGCCAGACTGAGGTTTGCAGGATATCTTAATTCCATTCAGATCAATTTATACCTTTCAGAATTTCCTTTTCCTCTATCCCATCATCTATTGATTAAACCTGAACGCATCCTTACATATTGCCTCAGGGTCCCATTCATTATAAAAAGCCCCTTGAAGAGTGATCAAATATATGCAGACAAAAAATTATCTGTACTCCAGACAACACTGGTAGGATCAGACATCCTTTCTTCTGATACTTGTATATACCAATAATAACAATTCATATTAATTTTTCTTCTACCTCCTTTCCCTTCTTATGTGATACTTTCTTCCTCTCTGTGCATATTCCTATGTGGTTCTATAAATAATACTATGCTATACTATACTATACTATACTATACTATACTATACTATACTATACTATACTATACTATACTATACTATACTATGATATTAGATAAACATAAACATAGAGTTTTAGAATTATTCAGCAAACAAATGAACATATAGGGATATTTTCCAAATTTAAATACAGCATGTATTGAATAAATAAAAACACGTGGTTAAAGAAATAGTACTTATAACACCATATGTCATAAGCTGTCAGTTTAAGATAGCTTTGAAGTTTATTTTTAAAAATCCTATCCCCAGAGGATCCTATCCGATCCTCTGCTCTGTTTCCTATGCAGAATAAGTTGTGCCTCACCTGGCTGGTTATTCATAGCAATTGCTAGTGAGGCTCACCTCCATCTTCATTTTCCTACATTGTCTCTTCATGCACACACATAGTTTTATGCAAGGAATCAGTATTTCTTCTGGAGATAAAGGAGCATCTTTTATCTATATGCAATGTTCCTTTTATAAAGAACTTTTATACCTGCTATTCCTGCATTTAGATTGATAATTCAATGAGTGCCTTAAAAATGGGTGTGTTAATTTTATTTTGAATATTTTTAGCTTTAGCTTTTTAGTTGTTGATAGAAAATGGAAAATAAAACAGTTTCTTAGTAAGTGTTATAGATACGCATATTATAAAGCATATTATTATTGTATTTTATTATTGTCACCTGTTGTTATTATTGTCTTATGATATCGCTATTGTTTCACAGAGGTATTTCCAAGAGATTCCAGTTTAAAAGACAAATTCATCAAACACTTTACAGGTAAAAGCTATAGAAAATATATTTAGATAACCTCTATCCAAATGTTGATTGAGTGTGTCCAGCAATGTTCAGATGACAAAGCTATACAAAGAAATACAAAATTAGGACCATGATATGGCTAAAAACAATCAAGAGAAAGTGACTGCTTACCTTCATTTGAATGCATACTTCACTATGCTAACAGCATGCAGTTAACCATGGCATCATCCAACCATCCATCTATCCATCTATCCATCTATCCATATTCTATGGCTGCCCATCACAGTGAATTTCTCTGAGTGGCTTACAGTTCAGAAAATATTATGATTAAAAATAAAAACAGATTTTAAAACAATAAAAATAGTAAACCCAATAAAAATAAATATTAAATATCCAATTATAGCATGCCAGGGATGCTATAGATATATAGTGTGCCAGGGATAAAAAAAGATAAGGGGCTAAAATAAATATAAAATTTAGTTGAATTACAATCCAAACTCATTTAAATTCATACATTTTTGTTAACATGATTACTTCCATGTATCTAAACAATACTGTTGGTTTTTTTTTCTTTTTTATGTTAACTTATGGTTATTTGCTGCTCAGTCATTGTTTGGGATGGGTGGCTACATAAATTGAATAAATAAATAAAATACAATTTTAATATAATGCCTTTGAAAAAAGTTGCATAACTATAGCAGCATAACCTCTGACTCCTGAACCTGAAATTGTTCTGTGTATTTGCACAAATTCCAGATTACAAAAAGATTTAACTCATTTCAGGGAGATGGGGACTGAAGGAGCTGAACTATAATGTTATACCTATTTATTTATTAAGCCACTTGTATTATTTTTATAAACAACTACTACTGGTTCTGTAGGTATGGTTTGATGGGTGTGGCTTGGTGCCATGCCGCAGGGGAAGGATACTGTAAAATCTCCATTCCCACCTCACCCCAGGGGAAGCATACTGCAAAATCCCTATTCCCTCTCGAGAGGTAGAGAATAGATGGGGACATGGCCAGTCAGAGGTGGTATTTACTGGTTCTCCGAACTATTCAAAATTTCCGCTACCAATCTCCGGAACTGGTCAGAACCTGCTGAATACCACCTCTGATAGTAGGTACTAAAGGAGTTGGAAAGAATTCCAGAAATTATGTTTCTGGATGCTTGCAGCTCTTGTCATTTTAATTTTATAAGTTTTATAAAAATGATAAATGTTATGTAACCAAATCAGAAGTTATGTAGTATTGTATTTTGAATTGAGAATGCAAAATAAGTGATTAAAAATGAATCAAATATAGGTAATTAAAAATGATATTTTTTCTCATTTGAGTAATGTTTAAAAAAATACCAAATTTTGTGTTTCATTAATTATTATGTGTTACCAAACAGGTCCTGTCACATTTTCAGCTGAATGTAGTAAGCATTTCCATCGTCTATATCATAATACACGGGACTGTTCAACACCAGCTTGTAAGTTGCAACTAAAATTAAATTCATGTTTCACAATCAGGTCACTAAATTGATGCTCTTATTACAGGGCTATTTCACTAACCCTCTTTGAGAAAAGTATGTCTATACATTTGCTATTATCTTGCCAAATAACTCAAATCTATAATAATGGCTAAAGCAGGTTATTAAATTTATTGATTTAGTGATGATGGATGGAATTATACACTGAATAACTATCTTATGTCTAATCATCAAAGTCAATTTTATTGATTACTGATTGGATTTGATTATTCACTTTGGAGAATCTATTTTCTTCCTTCTTTTTAACAGTTTATCCAGTTGGGGTCTTTATTGCATAATTGTCTGCACATGGACAATGGAATTGTATGGGACATTCAATTTCCATTTGTAACCTTTCATATTTTTAGTCTTCTTTTCTTATCACAAAAAAGTGGTTGAAGAAAGTAAAATTTTCATTAATGTATAGGGGAGATTCTATCTCCCTGTACTTAGCAAACCAATTATGTTTATTGAATAATTAATTATATTAAAATTACATTCAAGAATTTTGTGGTAGACATTTGTGTCTACCCTAAACAGATCTGGAGAGGAAGTATTTTATCCTTATAAACATGTAAACCATAATTTTTTAACCTAGAAGAAAAGGTTGAATAAATGTATTATGGGGAATTTTTTGCAACACAGGAAGTCTGCTGCAGAATTTTCTAATAATGTGTCTTGTTTACAGTAAGGTAGGATATTAAAAAAAACCAGATCAAATAATGCATAGAAGAAATTTTTATCTGAATGGGGGGCATATTGAAGACTATTGGTATTCTACAGTACTAACTTTCTTCAGTACTGACTTTTTGGGGAGGATTCTTGGAACTGGTACTTGAACAGATATTTTCCAGGCTCTTGACCCCTGCTGTTTTTCAGTGCTTTTATATATGGTTAAAATATATATAAAAGAAAAATAACAGAAAAAATAACTTGTGAAAAATGTAGATTTGAAATGATAATATGTGGTCATTAAGAGTAGATCACAACTAGATAGCATGTAATCAATCTGGGTATAATGCTGTAGCCTTAGAATGTTTTTCTTATTGGACTGTTGTTCCTATTTATTTTTTAATGAGAATCACTTTTGTGAAACTATATAGAGATTTGCACTGATTGTGAACTGTTACTTAATAAAAGACAATCATTTGATCATTGCTTTTTTGAAAAAAATGTGACATCCTCAATTATCTTCTAATGTAAAGTATTGCAGTCGGAAGTCATGAACCCTTTTTAATTGAAAAAAAGAGAGATAATTTAAATTATTGTAACTTTGTACTTACTTTAGTAGGTGTGTGCTAAATTGCTCATATCAACAATTCTTTGTTTATAACAGACATTTTGGATGGTTCTTTACCAGAACAATATATGTACACTAAGGAATGCTGAATGAAGAATGAATGTAGCCAGAAATGTTCCTATTCTGGGTAGAATTTTTTTGGGAGGCGGGGGGGGGGGGGGATGGTAAGAAATAACTAAGACCGGATATCTTCATAGGAGGGAGAGAAGTGAAAGGAAGTTTCTGAAAATATTGAAAGTGAGCAGGACAATGAGTTATGCTATGCTGTGATATCACAGCAGCTGAGGAGAAACTGTGACACACTGCATTGTTTCTGAAGTGAGGGAGAGCACCACCATTGCCCTAAATACCCTGTAAAATAATTCAGACTTCTCTGCAGATTTTATTTCTGCCAAACTTTGATCAATCCAGAAATCAGAATTCGGAAGTGTACTTTCTATTTGTGAACATGAGCATTTTTATGAGCATTTTTGAGAAAAAAACTTTTCTATTCTGAAATTATACAAATGTTGTCTTCAGGATTGAGCTACATGATGCTAATTGAAACTAACAATTTGCTTATGTCATATTCATAGATTATAAAAGATGCGCGAGATTGCTGACAAGGTTGGCAATGAGTCCACTGTGCACACAGTCATAGGAAGACAATTAGGTAAGCATTTATTTAAACTTTAAATAGACAAATAATTAGTTGGATCATCTTAACTATTTTTATCAGAAACCAATCAATAGTCACAGCAAATTGTTTATATTGAATATTGTTGGCTTCCATATATCTTTTCTTGTAGTAGCCCCAATTCATTTTTCTGTGCATCATAAAAGCCTATATAGGAGCAAACTTGACACCACGAGTCGTCATAGTGTCGTCATGTGATGTATCGTAACTTTTTCCTCCTTCGCTAAAATAGGCATGGGTGTGGTATCTAGCCAGCGGGCCATGAGTTTGACACCCCTGTTCTATATCATGAATCTTTTTTTAAAAGAAGCTGATATCAAAGGAAATGGAGATGGTGATGGCTTCCTTCATGGTTTAATCACAGTGAAAATAATAATTACTTACGTGCTTTTGAATTTGATTCTCATAGATTCCCACTAACATACCAGTGTTCAGGGATTATAAGCTTCTAAATATTCATTGTTAATATTGCATGATCATCATTGCTCATGAGTCATGAGTCCAGCTAAAGTCCTGGAGCCAGAAGTTCCATGCACCCCAAAATCACTTGGTTTTACCAGGATTCAGTCATAGTCTTTTGCCCCATCTAGATCCCTACACCTTTCAGGCACTGAGAAAGGGCAGTGACAGCATTACATGAGTCACCTGGGATAGAGATGTAAACTTGAGTATCATTGTTGTATTTGGTAGTACCTCATCCCATGAAGGCAAATTATATCACCCTTCATGTAAATATTAAAAAGGAATGGAGAGAGTACCAAGCTCCAGAGCACACTTCAAAGAAGACACTATGGGCTGGACCTATCTCTGTAGCCAGCCCAAAAGAATACCATAGTCAATGGTATTGTAAGCCAAGGAGAGCAAAGATGAATGCACTAGGCCAGTGATGGCGAACCTATGGCACGCATGTGCGCGCTGGCCAACTGAGTTCACCTTTTTAAAAGCTATTTTTCGCTTTCCCCAGGCTCCAGAGGCTTTATAGGAGCCTGGGGAGGGCGAAAAGAGCCCCCCCCCAGAGGCTTCAGGGACCGTCCAGAGGCTTCCCTGAAGCCTTCGGAACGCTTAAAACCACCCTCCGAGCAAACCGGAAGTGACTTCCGGGTTGCTCGGAGGGTCGTTTTAAGCGTTCCGAAGGCTTCAGGGACCATCAGGAGGCTTCCCTGATGCCTTCGGAGTGCTTAAAATGACCCTCCGAGCAAACCGGAAGTTGCTCGGAGGGTCGTTTTAAGCGTTCCGAAGGCTTCAGGGACCGTCCGGAGGCTTCCCTGACGCCTTCGGAGCGCTTAGAACCACCCTCCGAGCAAACCGGAAGTCACTTCCGGTTTGTTCGGACGGTGGTTTTAAGCGCTCCGAAGGCATCACGGAAGCCTCCGGACGGTCCCTGAAGTCTTCGGAGCGCTTAAAACGACCCTCCGAGCAACCCAGAAGTCACTTCCGGTTTGCTCGGAGGGTGGTTTTAAGCGTTCCGAAGGCTTCAGGGAAGCCTCTGGACGGTCTCTGAAGCCTCTGGGGGGGTGGGGGGCTCTTTTCGCCCTCCCCAGGCTCCTATAAAGCCTCTGGAGCCTGGGGAAAGCGAAAAAAGCATGTAAAAATGGGGGGGGCGTTGTGCGTGCATGCACACTGCGGGATTGTGTGTTGTATTATGGGTGAGGCATGCCCGCACACGACCCCTCCGCACTCCCCCCACTTGTGGCACGCGAGCCAAAAAAGGTTCGCCATCGCTGCACTAGGCCTATCCTGCTCGCGCCAGAGATTATCCATAAATGTGACCAATGCTGTTTCTGTCTCACAATCAAGCCTGAAACTTGATTGGAAGGAGTTTAGATAATCGGTTTCCTCCATAATCCTCTGAAGCTGCCAAGCAACCATCTTCTGTATCAACTTTACTAAAGGGAGAAGGGGGAAGTGGGTGGAAATTGTCCAGACAGGTGGGCGATGGGTTTTTTTAAGGAGGGGGGTAAACCAGGGTCTATTTAGTCCTCATAGCAGGGTTTTTTTTAATTGCAGCACCCTTGCTATGATTGGAAACTGTCCTGCAATCTACTAAAACACAATAATGCTAACATAACTGTATTCAAACTTGTTGCCTGGTGTATGACTCTAAGATGGTGCTGTCAGAACTAAAACATGTGCTGTGGAAAAATGGCATACAGCTTTTTCAATTATCAGACATAGTGTAAAATGGATTAGAGGAGTTATTACGCAAATTAATTTCGATCTGCATTGTAAGGGCCTAACTTTGCAGAAGCCCTGCTAAATGTTCCTACGTATTTAGCTGAACTTGGGTATCTTGGAACCTAAGCAGAATTGGCCTTATTTGGAATTTGTATGAGAAACTATCTAAGAAATCCAGAACTGAGGCTATGATAAACCAATTTAAATGATTAAAATATTTGATATGCTCTCATTGCATGGCTTGAGTTTTCTTCTACACCATTTCAAAGCTGTAAGAGGAGAACTTACTGGAGGAAACTACTGATGTATTATATTTTCTGATGTTGCAGCAACAAATATTTTATAACTTGGAGATATGCATTTATATATTGCACTAATATTTAATCTTCTTATTTAAATTGTGGCAAAGGACTCATCACCTAATTTATATGTAGGTTGGAAAAAGGATGCTTAAAAAGCCCATTCAGGAAAGATTGCTCTGCACAAAGTTGTTAATATTTTGATTCTGTGCTAACTTTACACATATATTTGGTCTGTGATGTTTCTCCTATCTGAAGAATATTGAGTAGTGTGTAATATAGCCATAGTCTGAAAGATTTATTTTACAATGCAGAAATAATTCTATAACACATTTTTGTTTTTTATTGACTATTATTATTGATTTATTATTAAATTAGGTGGATACTTCTGTGATGACTGATCTTTCAGACATTCCTGCTAACACTGAACTCTGATTTGCCGAGAAAGTGCCTTGAAATCTGTCCCAAGACAATAGAGAAGATATCCTGTGCTTTTTGATTTATAAATGTTTGGTACTAGATACATTTTATTTTCATATATGTTTGATATTCTAAACCTCTGTGAAAGGAACATATTTTATTTGAATGTGTAAATTTGCTGCCTATATCTCAAATCAGCCAATTTATTTAAATATATTGTATATAATGACTACTAATATGCTACCTAACTGTTTTAAATATATGCAGGGAATTAGTTGATGTTTGTGTTATCTTGTTTCATTGTATTTTATTGCTCAGGCTCTTAATTTCATTATTTGCACTAACTTGAAATTCAGAGGTCTCTGTAACTGAAAAAGCTGCAAAAGGAATGATTTACTTTCAATAGAATTGTTTTATATTATGAAGCTTTGAATTAAGTGTATGTATGTTTTCTTGCGTGCAATATATGTGTGCATGTGTGTATGTATATTTTGCACATCCGAGCAAAATGCACACAAATGCTTTATAAGGCTGTTCTGGATTATCATCAGTTACATTTCTACTGGCACTTAATAAAAATGTTATAAATAATGTAAATATAAAAGACTGGAAGACTGCAATGCAGCTTTGATGGAATAAAAGCAAAATTAAAGGTGTTAACAGTTTATGTTCTTATTGATGAATTCAGATATGGGAAAGCGTAGTGAATTTGAGTATCACTGTAATAATTATGGTGTGATACTAGTTCCTTACTTTCTACAGCTATCCCGGATTTAAATGTCTTAATTTTACATACATATAAGCAAAGGATAAAGATTACAACTTGTAGCTATAATACCCAGCCATCAATGACTGCATTGATATGAATACATTCTTAAAGCCTGTTAACAAAGAAATGCGTAAGCTTTTCACGTAAAAAACTAAGGGTCCAATAATAGCAATAAAGGAAAATACTTGTAGTTCAGAGGGGTCCTTGGTGCTCTCTCAGCTTGGCTGTTTTTTTGCAGATCTTTTTATTACCCAAACTTTGTAACTTCACCAGTGCTAGTGGTCCAATTATATGAATCTGAAGCAGGGGTGGTTTCTGTACCGGTTGGTACTGATAAGCTTCGGGCATGCTTTACTTGTGTGCACGCCTGCCATGCTTTGCTCGCACATGTGCAGTTAACTGTAATTTGTCCTGCACATGCGCAGAAACATGCTGGTAACAGCAGAAGAGCCCGGGGAACCAGTTCGAGGGCATGGCCAACCTGGGTCGCTGCTGGTTCTACGACCCAGGCCGAATCACCACTACGTGTTCGGCCAAACTGGGCCGAACCAAGAGCAACCCACCTCTGATCTGAAGGCAGAAATCAGGGCCTAAGAAGAGAATGGGAAAAGATTTATCAAGTAGGTTTGAGACAATGAATAAGCAATTCTAATATTTACCAAGGTAAATATCAGGTGTTGCTTGGAGGGCTGTTCCAGTTTATGACTTATCATGCTAAAAACGCCCCTAGTATAAAAAATATTTTAAAATTATCAGAGATTTTAAAAATTTGAAGATAGGATTATCAAATATATTTGATGATCAGAACCAAAATTACAAAGTAAAATGCCCATGAAATTTCTATTTTCCATAGACGAGCTAATATTGCTAAACAGTAGAAATGCCTAAATCAGGGGTGGGTTCTGGCAGTCAATAGTGCCATTTCGCTTATGGGCATGTGGAATGTGCATGTGCTTGATGCACGTGCATGCACAGTGCAATAAAAATGTTCTGCACATGCGCAGAAGCAAAAAACAAGATGGCGGTGCCTATGGCGCCACCCGGCGAACCAATTTGGGGGCATGGCAGGCTTGGGCTGCTGCCGGTTCCAGCAACCCAGGCCAGCAAACCACTACCGGTGAGGCCAACCGGGCCAAACTGGTAGGAACTCACTACTGATCTCCATTAAATTTCAATTGAAAACTGATATGATAAGATCTAATGTAAAGTGCTCCTTAAGAAAGGTTCTGAGAATAATAATTAAAATTTATGAGCCTCGTGTGTATTTTAAATTTAACTAAAAAAATAAATCTTTAAAAGATAATAACAAAACAAATATATGTTTGGGATCAACGTGTGAATTATATGGTTTAAACTTAGAAAATGAAACAAAGTAAAAGAAAGTAAAAGATATAAAAGAAAGATATGAGCTGGAAAACAGCAGTTAGAAATAATATATATAACCTACATGAAAGGGAGGTTGGGGAAGAGACTTTGGACATACTGAAATGGGGGCGGGAAATCAAATTTTCATGCAGAAAAACAATTGAAGGAGCTTTTAAAGTAACTTTTCATGTAAAAAGTTGAAAATCCAAAACCAAACCAAATCAAACAATTTGGAACAAAATAACATGTGAGGCAACTTTTACATTGCTTTAACTTTAGATTGAGAACTGCGCAGAGTTGGTTATAAGGTGAGCAGCTATAAAAACATTATAAATAAACAAGTATACTGATTTTAAAGTAAAATCAGAAAAAAGTTATTTCAACCAGATGTTGGAATATAACTAGAAAAATGAAAGGTGTTTTTTTTTAATTAGAAAACTCATAGAATTTTCTTCTCTAAAGTAAGAATACTCAAAAATAAATAAATGCAAATTAAAAATTAGAATATAAATAACAATAAATAAATACAAATTAAAAAGTAGAATATAAATAACAAATAAATAAATACAAATTAAAAATTAGAATGTAATAAATAAATAAATAAATGCAAATTAAAAATTAGAATATAAATAACAAATAAATAAATACAAATTAGAATATAAATAAAAATCATGGAGCAATTTGAGAGAGGCAGATGAGATTAAAGGAAGATATAAGAAACTATGATCTAGTCCATGGGTGTCAAACTCGCCGCGTCACATTGCCATCCCGTGATGTATCGTGACACTTTCCCTTCATGGAGCTGGGGTAGGCATTGCCTGCATGTGACACATCTGGCCTGCAGACCACTAGTTTTACACACCTGGTCTAGTCTTTAGAGTGCTATAAAGCAGGGATCCCCAACTGGGCTGCACAAACAGCAGGAGAGCCTGCAAAGCTCCATTAATGGGTACAAAGCCATCCCCCCCTGCTGCTACCAATCATCACCGCTGCCAGTCTGTGGAGTCTGAAAGGTTTGGGACCGCTACTATAAAGGCTACAGTAATGAGAGTAACACATTTTTTTAAAAAAAAAATCACTATAAAGGAGGCATTATATATAATAGAGGAGCTGTCAAATAGGAAAGATCCAGATAAATTGCTAACAGAACTGCTTAAAACTGGAAGAAAAGAAGTGAAAATGCTGCCAACCAAATGATTATGATAACAAGTATGGAACCTTGCCTTTGATGCTAAAGAGAAGTGCAGTGCACAATGTAAGGGTCCACTTGAACAGAGCTCCCACTCAAGGAACAGGTGGCAGGTGTGGCCAGAGGGTCTTCGTATAACTTCATTATGTGTGCTAATTATATCACTTTTTGGTTTGGGAGTCCTGTTCATGATCACTCACTGCTCTTGATTGGATTATTGCAACATGTTCTGCCTGGAGATGCTGTTGAAGACATTTGGGAACTTGCCGTATAACTGGCCCATAATGTTGCAGTGTGTATAGTTGCTATCTGGCCATGTATCACAATGTCACTATGACACGATACTACACAAACTGTACTACCTTTCAATTAACTTCCTACCGTAGTATAATTCAAGGTACTAGATATCATCTTACCCCTATGTGTAACACGAGTAGGTTATTTGAAGGACTGCTTTCACTTTAGGGCACTTGCCCACACTTGGATGGGAGAACATACTCTAGGCCCCTTCAATGAAGCAATAGCATCTTGTGGGACCAGGAAGCACATCTTCTATCACTTCAATCTCATCTGAATGCCTTTCTGATATATAGTTGATCCTGAACCTTCTGCTCTTTAGAAAGATTGTCAAGATATTTCTCATTTCCTGGCCTTTTGGGTTGCTTGAATCTTATTGGTTGATGGTGATGCTGCTGTTTGGATCACCATGTTACTTTTTTATTGTTTTATACAAGTTTTTAGTACATGTATTGTGGTTTTATATTATTTTTTGTAGGTTTTATTGCTTTTCTGTCTAAGATCCCAAGAGTCACCTTGATTGTATTGGGTGGATATAAATGTTTTAAATAAATATTAATACTAATATTTCTCAAATTCCAAGTTCCAATCAGCACTTCACATTCACCCTCCCACACATCCAAAGCATTAATATATTTGATAATGTCTCATAATGTATTTTATTCATTTTTCTATTTATTTATTTTTAGTTCATGGATGTTTACAGTGATTTATCAAACAAAATGACTCTGGACAGTGTGATATAGATAGGGGATCCTTGTTTAAAATAATATAGTTCTATATTCATTATTTGGTGCCAACCTAGCAGTTCTCGTAAAAATGCAAGTAGAAAAATAGGAACCACCTTTGGTGGGAAGGTAACAGCAATCCGTACGTCTTTAGCATTTAGTCTTGGTGGCCACATGACCATGGAGACATCTTTGGACAGCCTTGGCTCTTCGGCTTTGAAACAGAGATGAACATCACCCCTTAGAGTAGGGAATGACAAGCACATATGTGCAATGGGAACCTTTACCTTTATCTATTTTCATTATTATTGTATTTTATAAATATGCATTTTATTTAGGTGCATACACACGCTATATGTGGGGCTGTCCTTGAAGACCACTTGGAAGCTTCAAATGATCCAGAATGTAGTAGCATAAGCAGTGAAGGTCAAGTCACAGTATGATCAATGAAATATACACCAAGCATGTGTTCAAATTCTCTAAATGGTTTTATTAGTTTGAATAAAAAGTTTGAATCCCCCAACATCAACAGAAAAAGGAGTTCTAGTACCTGGAGACTGGGTGCAAAAGTCCAAGTAGGACTCCTGGTGATCATCAGCAGGATCTTAAGCTTGTTCCTTTGGCTCAACTTTAAACTAAAGAATAGAGTCCTGATCACAGATAAGGTCTCCTTGAAGATCAATTTCCTGCTCCAACACACAAATAGATCAAAGGCTTGGTATCAAGATTCCAGAAGGTCCTGAACCTGTACTCTTGTCCATTCCAATCTCTAGTAATATAGTATCTGCACATACACCATGAAATCATGGATAATGTATTTTTGTTCCAAACACTCATTACATTTACTATCAGCAACATAAGACCAAATAATCTGATCACCAGCTCCCGGGAATGATATGACCGGGCTTAAAATGATAATTGCCAACAGGATGGAGAACTTCTTTCTCTGGAAGGATCTACTCAGTACCTGATTCAATAGGGTCCACATTTCCAACTACTATGTATAAAAACCCACTATGAAGTGAACAAAGCAGTCCTTGGAGAACCTTCTTTAATAAAATTATAATATGGTGTATTTCACAAGATACATTTAACTGTGGTTACTGTATAAGAACCATTATTTTTTTCAATTAACTCAGATATCTGGATTTACAGAATATCCACTGAACTATAAACAGTTCAGTACATTTTTGCAATGTACTGGGCTAAACTATAAAGTTCTAGGTGGGCTCTTTACTTATTCCAACTCTTAACAGAGAAACTGGAATTCATGTATGAGAAGGATATTATCCCAAAGTGGAAACTGAGTCACATTTGCAGTATGCTTTTAATTCTTTCTTTGGAACTAAATTCTTTCAAACTATGCACATCTTTCTTTTCATCTTTTTCCTCCAATTGATGTATAGTGACAGAATTGCCAAGTCACAGAAGTTGCAGTGAGAAATTGCATATTATTCATCAACTGGCTATGTTACCAGCTGTGTTGAAGATGAAAAGAGACCGCATGGGGATGAAGCAAAATAGATGCCTGATGTGTAAGATCCCATCAGGCTTTTGTGTCTGTCTTTGAAATCATGTCTCTTAAGTACTGGGTTATGATTCTTTTCTAACAGATATGATATTTTCATATCTTTCTATTATACAATTACATTATCTTTGTATTATATCTTTGTATTTTTCATATCTTTGTATTATACAATTACAAAGAAGAGGGAGTCAAACTATTCTCCAAGGCACCCGAGGGTAGAAAAAGAAGCAACGGGTGGAAACTAATCAAGGAGAGAAGCAACTTAGAACTGAGGAGAAATTTCCTGACAGTTAGAACAATTAATCAGTGGAACAGGTTGCCTCCAGAAGTTGTGAATGCCCCAACACTGGAAGTCTTTAAGAAGATGTTGGATAGCCATCTCTCTGAAACAGTATAGGGTTTCCTGCCTAGGCAGGGGGTTGGACTAGAAGGCCTCCAAGGTCCCTTCCAACTCTACTATTGTATTGTATTGTATTGTATTATCCACACTTAATAAAAACAGAGATACATACACAGACTTCTCATGAAAATTCCCTCTCCAGCTTTCACTCACTCACTCACTCAAACTAAAGACAGATATATCCTTGATCAATTGAGCAATTAATGTTTCCCCCTCAATACACCAGTATGTGCATATTGTTATTTATTTGCCAAATCACTCAATTAAACTATTTGAGTATTTCTTAAGTGGCCAATTCCAAAAAGGGATCAGTATACCATGGTAAATCTAGTATGATGGTGGTGATGACAATGATTTTTCCTCTCTATTATATTCTTTTACCAAGGTAAAAACATAGACATTGATTGTAGCTTATTAAAGTTTATTAAAGGGTAACAGAATGGATTAAAATTAAATGCTAATGTGAACTCCTGAGGACTACAATAATATCTCCATGTGGTTTTATTGACAACCATATGAAAACAGTTTGGCACTCGCTTTAACGTTTGTTTATACTGTACATCTGTACTGGGAATAGGGTATTAAGTGCTTTTCAATGTACCAACCACTTGGTCTTAAGTCAAAGTCACCCAAAAACTATGAATAATTCTTTATAAAATTAGTGCCCAGTTTTAAGAATTCTTGAAAGTAAAAGTAGGAATTGCCTTTAAAAAGGAAATCTTTTATAAACAAGGGAAATTAGGTAGACATAATAAAATTAGAGGGAAGACTGCAGAGACTGAGAGAAGCAAAATAGCAAATTGAATGAGCAAAATTAGCATAAAGGTCAGTGGTGGGTTTCAAAAAAATTTGGAACCTACTCTGTGGGTGTGGCCTGCTTTGTGGGAGTGGCTTGCTGGCCATGTGACCAAGTGGAAGTGGCTTGCCGGCCATGTGACTGGGTGGGAGTGGCTTGCCGGCCATGTGACTGGGTGGGAGTGGCCAAGACGATGTCACTGAATTCTTTGCCCCAATGGATGAACTACGATAAGATTAAAATAAGTACAAAAAGAATAAAAGAGATACTTACAGAAGGAAGATGACTGTTCTTGCCAGTCTTCAGTATCACAGACTCCAATGAATGGGCTGCACAAAGAAGAGACACAGAAATGAACTCTTTCATTGCATGCACTGCATTGGGATAAAACCAGCACACAAAACAATAAAGACAGCTACTTACAGAGGGAAGATTACTGCCTTGCTGGTCTTCTGCACCACCACCTCACAACCTTGTTCCAATAATCTGCACAAAGGAGAGACACAGAAAGAAAGACTTTAACTGCTTGCACTGCATTAGGATGAAACAAGGACACAAAATAATCGAAAAGGAAAATTACTGTCCTTTTTTGCGTCTTCTGCACCACCACCTCACCACTTTGCTCCAATAACCTGCACAAAGGAGAGACAGAGAAAGCAAGACTTTAATCGCTTGTACTTCACTATCTCAAGGATGAACCCAGCACAGAACACACCCAGCAATAAAGACAGCTACTTACAGAGGAAGGACCACTGGCCTGCCGGTCTTCTGCACACCACCTTATCACTTTGCTTCAACAACCTGCACAATGGAGAGACACAGAAAGCAAGACTTTAATAGCTTGCACTTACACATTACATAAGAATAACACAATGAAAGAGATACACTCAAGTACTTACTTGTGTTATTGCTTTCCTGGTTGTTAGGTCAGTCCAAGTAGTATTCAGAAGTTAGCGGTTAGAAGCAATGGTAAAGCAAGATATGGAATTAAAACCAGAAATATTTTGTTGGCTATTTGAAAGGGAGTACAATATATATTTAATTTTACACATGTTAGCAGCTGCTGGAATTGTGTTTGCACAACAATGGAAAAACAGAGATATGAAAATGAATAAATATTACAATCTGCAGGAATAAATAAATTGACAATTAAAATCAAGAAGGCTTTGAATACATTTTCACGTGGGATTTGTTTTAGCAATTGCTAACTAAAAGAAACGGAAATTAGAAATCCAAAAGTATGAAAGAAAACACCAATTATATAAGGAAAGGTCACTAAAATGTATAAGGAAATATTACTAGATCATTATTAATGTGTATATAACTGCGGGACATTACACACCCACACCCACACAAACTATGACAGTGCCAGGAAAACACCAAAAAATAAGAATCCCCTCCCCCCAAAGACTACAAATGAAACCAGTTTTTTTCCCTAACTCTAAGAACAGGAAAGACAAAGCCACTGGAATAAAAACCATCAAAGCATTGTGGGAAATTATAAAGGACAGTGCCAGAAAGCTCACAGAACCAGCAACCACCTCACAATTACCTAAACAACGAAGGTGAAACACACTAAATCTGGCAAAGCTGCCTTGCACCAACCTGGCTTGCCCATAGAAAAGCAGCCACTTTGAGACACATAAACCTGGTCTGAACACTTAAAAGTAACATATTGCATCACAAAGAAAACATTTGTAAAAAGGAATAACATTTCTTGTAGTAAATATATTTTATAAACAGTTAAAAAATAAAAATTCCCTAGAAATAATTTTTAAAAAAGATATTCTATAAATAAAAAAATATTCCATACACAATAAATTACAATAAAATGATTTAAAACAATTCCAAGCACAATACATTTTAAAGTATTGAGTATAGAATTTTTAAAAATGGTTTATTTTAATTTATTTTGGATAGAATCTTTTTTAAAATAGTCTAAGACAATTTTTAAAAAGTATCCACATACAATAAATTGAAGTAAATCATTTTAAAATATTCTATACTCAATACTTTTAAGTAAAACTATTTTTAAAAATTCTATGCACAATGAATAAAATATTATTTTAAAATACATTAAAAAAATAAAAAAAATAAAACTGGTCACTTACCAGCAGAATCAGCAACTCTCCGATGCGATGGATCAGATGCGATGGATGGATGCATGGGAGCAGGCAGGCAGTGAGGCAGCAGGACAGGTCAGACTGGACTGGCGGGACAAGGGACAACTAAGCACGCCACCTGGAAGGCTTAGCCAGCCAGGCGTGGTGGAGAGGAGGAGCAGGGGGTTTTCAGCCGTGTGGCATACACCAGCCCGTGGCTTTCACTAGGGAAGGCCTGAAGGCCTTACCTCGCGAACGCTAGCCTGTGCCGCCGCCTACCCACTTTCGACCGCGTGGTGTACGCCAGCCTGTGGCTTTTGCAAGCTGGCATAAGCTAGCCTCCCGCCCCCCCCCTCACACTTAGTTGCTTACCTGAGGGAAGCAGCATGCTGCTGGAAAGTGAAGCTAAGAAGGAACAATCAGCAAGCGCAATGAACTGTTGGCTCGGGAATGAGAAAGACTCTGGCCCCATGCTTTTAAACGGGTCGCCTCCAGCCTGCTCACTGATTGGCTGGATTCCAGCCAATCAGTGAGTGGCAGGCTGGGCTAGCCTAGTTTAGTGTGGATGGGTGAGTGAGCAAGCGAGCTGCGACGGGACAGCAAGGGCGAGCGAACGACAGGACTGGGGCAGGCGTTCCAGAAGTTACTTCCAGATCCACTGGTAGAACCTCCTCTCACCGGATCGGTGAAATTCACCAACTGGTTCGCCTGATCCAGTGTGAACCGGCAGAAACCCACCACTGATAAAGGTGGCTATAACATAGAAAACTCAAATCAAATGCACAAGGACCGTTGTGAAATGAGTTATTACATTTGCATTGGACCTTTAAAAAGGTAAGGCAAGAAAGTGAAATTGGGCAACTTATGCATATGGGATCTGGAATTTAAAATGTGAATGGTAACAACTAATCTATTGCCAATATTTATAGCGACATATCCTATTTTGTATTCTTCTTGTTTTTGTGTATCCAAGCAACTTTATATTCTGTGACAACCAAAAGAAAGACTTTTACCTGATGTGGAAAAGACTAGGAAGGCTTAGAAAGGCCTAAAAATGTTCTCTAAATAACATTTCACAGATAACGTGCCATCTGAAAAAAATATGCATGCTCACTAATTTTCTCCAATTGCTGCAGCTCATTTAGAAAGAATTCTAAGGTTACTGTCAATATCTATGTAAATACATACAGCAGGAACAATTTATTCAGGGAAAACTACTCCTCAGCAGGAGACTGAAGGCATTTGTTTACATGTGAAGAACCAGTAGTGTGGCTTCCTCCTCAGAAACTTGGAAGGCAATTTTCTCTAGTTGACCCAACATGTTCTGCTCCAAAGAATTCAGTTTGACGAGCACAGAGTGTTTCAATTAAGATGAGAACCAAGATATTCTGGAACAGAAGAGGATCTTCAGTTCAAAGAAGAGTACATACTGGGTTGTATTGCCTTGTTCCCATGACATACTTATGTTTAATTTAGCCATGATTTACATAATTAGCCCATTTTACAGAAAGGGGATGCATTGCAGGATTCATAAACTAACCACACAAGGTTTTACATAATATATTAAATTAAAATGTTATTGGATTGTTTATGTGTCTTTAAAAGTCAACAACTAGGAAAATAAGTTGTTTTTTTTAATAAAAACAAGGAGGTCCAAAAACCAGAGTGAGAAAAAAACATATGAAGTTCATGATTGAACTCTGGAGTCCTTGGTGATCTCTGAGCCACCAAGACCTTCACAAGATCAAGCACTGAAAACTATAGAACAAATAAGACTAAGTTGTTGCTGAATATTCTTTCTGCATAGTTTTCTGAAAATTACCATAAATAGATATAGGCCCATATCTTCAATCTCTATCCTCAGGCACCAACTGGCCAGAAAACCTGCAAGTACAATTTTGGTTATTGGATCCATTATTCCTTTCAAACAATGAAACACCCTTACTTTCCAGTTCTCTCATTCAGAAATTTCACAAGTTGGAATTCAAGTACATGCAATCCTTCAATATAATGCCACAACCACTGCCCTTCTCTCTCTTCCTCTGCAAATGTTGTTGGAGCTACTTAGTACTTTGTTTTTAAGTTACTGAAGTTACGACATATATTCTATCACAAAAATCTATGAAGTATAAAAAGCTCCTTGCATTGTAAACTAGAAAATGTGCATCTTCAAAAAATCAGCAGGACACTTTTTATGAGATCTCCATATGAGGGGCATTCATGCTGCTAATAAAGTTTATTCTATGCTTCTTTCAAATTTTAAGGAGCTCTTGCTTCACCATCATACTATGGAAAGCTGGGACTCCAAAGAAGCTAAAATGGACTAAGATAAATTATCTGTGCAAACCTACAAAAATGCACCTACTTCTTTTAGGGCATTTTAATATATTAAAATATATTAAAAAGTATATTGTTATGCAATTCAATGCCATAGAAGTCTACTGTAGCCCAATCACAGTAAAATCACTTTTCACAGGGAAGATTTTTAGTTTTAAGGCAATGGTCCTCCATCTGCTTAGCTATAGTGTCACTGGATATGTCATGAAATAATTCTACAATAAGGGAAATGGAAAGGAACTTAATAAGAAACCCCATGAGTCTACTGATTATTAATTATGTGATATGGAGATACAATGTCAGCTTTTTTCAATGTTAACTAATATCAGTATCAATTCAATAGCCAGGAATACAGACTTTATCTTACACAAAATTGTGAGTCTCCAGATCAACTTTCCCCAATCTAATACTGGCGATAGTTTGCTCCAGAAAGTGCAGCTAGCCAGTATGTTCACTGTCAACCCCGTTTCTAATAAAAATGCACTTATCCACACGCATGTTATTCATGTCATTGGGAGCAGGCTAAGAATTCACCTTTTCAATCAAATTGAGATTAATTTGAATGTTTTCCTGTTTGATTTCTCTACTCAGATGTCTAGGAAACCTACACGTAAAAAGAATGCAGGTGAAGGCTTGGGAAGGATGTTGTTTTAAAAAAATGGAGCACCGTGTTCTTATATTGATGAAAATCTGCATCTGTTTTTCTGAAATCTTCCAGCGTACTCATAACATCTACATGTACATTCTTGTTTTTTCCACAAGGGCAGACCAAGTTTAGAGATGCAATATAGATCAGTGAGTGTAGATTATGCTACCTCATCTGTTCACCATGCTTACTGTCTGCCTGTTGCATTTATTTAATTAATTTATTTAATTATGGAAGTCATACAGCCTTTGAATAGCATGCTCACTTAACATCAGCCCCACGCACGAGGGAGGCCACACGCTGGATCTTGTTTTTGTCTCTGGCCAGTGGACGAGTGATCTGGGAATAGGGGACTTAGTCATCACACCCCTGTCATGGTCAGATCACTCACTTCTCCGGCTCGACTTCCCTGGTGCTACCCCCCACCGTGGGGAGGCGGAACCTGAATGTCCTAGATGGTTCCGCCCCAGGCGTCTGATGGAACCAGATAGGTTCCAGACGGAGCTTGGGCCACTTTCTGTAGACCTGACCCGCTCCCGGATGAAGGACCTGGTAGCCGCATGGAATAGTGCGGCCGCCGGGGCCTTAGACTGGATTGCGCCTTTGCGGCCTCTCCTGTGGCAACGAACCACCCTGGCTCCTTGGTTTACCGAGGAGCTAAGGGCGATGAAACACAATAGACGCCTAGAGAGCAGATGGAGATCCTCCCGTTCCGAATTTGACCGAACACAGGTAAGAACCTACTTGAGGACATACCTTGTGGCATTAAGAGTGGCCAAACGTCGACATTGTGCCGCTCTTATTGCATCCGCAGACAACCGCCCTGCCGCCCTGTTTCGGGTGACCTGCTCCCTCCTGTCACAGAGGCCGCGGGAAGCCCCCTTGCAGGGCAGGGCAGAGGAATTTGGGGAATATCTGCAGGATAAAATCGCTCAAATCTGAAGGGAATGGGTCCCCCTCAGTGATCCAGGGGGGGCGTCCGAGGCGAGTCTTGAGAGACCATTCTGGGAGGAGTTTGACTCTGTTGCCACCGACAATTTGGACAGGTTGCGTGGGCGACTGCGAGCCACCACATGTTTATTGGACTCGTGTCCCTCCTGGCTTGTACTGGCATCCTGGGAGGTCACACGAGGCTGGCTCCTGGGACTAGTGAACACTTCATTGAGTGAGGGGTTCCTACCAGCCGCCTTGAAAGAGGCAGTTGTGAGGCCCTTACTCAAGAAGCCTTCTCTGGACCCAACCGAGCTAGCTAATTATCGTCCCATCTCCAACCTTCCCTTCTTAGCGAAGGTTGTAGAGAGTGTGGTGGCCCAACAGTTCCCACATCACCTGGAGGAAACTGATTATCTAGACCCGCGCCAGTCCGGCTTCCGACCCAGGCACAGCACAGAGACAGCCTTGGTCACGTTGGTAGATGATCTCTGGAGGGCCAGAGATAGGGGTTGTTCCTCTATCCTGGTCCTGTTAGACCTCTCAGCGGCTTTTGATACCATCGACCATGGTATCCTACTGCGCCGGCTGGAGGGGCTGGGGGTAAGGGGCACTGTTTTGCGGTGGTTCTGCTCCTACCTCTCCGACCGGACGCAATGTGTGTTGGCAGGGAAGCAGAGGTCGACCCTGAGGCCGCTCACTTGTGGGGTGCCGCAGGGGTCGGTCCTCTCGCCCCTCCTGTTCAACACATATATGAAGCCGCTGGGTGAGATCTCCGTGGTTTTGGGGTGGGATACCATCTGTACGCTGACGATACGCAACTGTACATCTCCACCCCGAACCACCCCAACGAGGCCGTCGAAATGATGTCCCGGTGTTTGGAAGCCGTACGGGTCTGGATGGGAGACAACAGACTTAAGCTCAACCCTTCCAAGACAGAGTGGCTGTGGCTACCGGCCCCCCGGTTCAACCAGTGGACTCCATCACTGGCCATTGGGGGAGAACAACTCACCCCCGTGGAGCGGGCTTGCAATCTGGGCGTCCTCCTAGATGCCCGACTGTCTATAGATGACCATGTGGCAGCCGTGGCAAGGGGGGCGTTCCACCAGGTTTGCCTGGTGCGCCAATTGCACCCCCTATTGGACCGGGATGCCCTTTGCACAGTCACTCATGCGCTGGTGACGTCCTGTCTGGACTACTGTAATGCTCTCTACATGGGGCTACCCTTGAGATGCACCCGGGGACTGCAGCTGGTCCAGAACGCGGCCGAGCGGGCAATTATGGGGAGTTCGAGGTACTCCCATGTAACACCTCTCCTCCGCGAGCTGCACTGGCTCCCTGTAGTCTACCGGGTGCGTTTCAAGGTGTTGATTACCATCTTTAAAGCGCTCCATGGCACAGGACCTAGTTACCTGCGGGATCGCAACCAGCCCCATACATCCCTGCGACCAATTCGCTCTCACAGAGAGGGACTCCTCCGGGTGCCGTCCACTAAGCAGTGCCAGAGGGCGGTGCCCAGGAGTAGGGCCTTCTCTGTGATGGGCCCAGCCCTCTGGAATGACCTCCCCCTGACATTAGGACAACTACCGATCTCTGCTCCTTCCGCAAGAAACTCAAGACCCACCTGTTCCAACTAGCCGGCCTGGCTTAAATTAAATTAGAACTATATTCTCTAATCCCCCTGGAAATTTTAAATGGTAAATTTTGGGTATTTTAATTGTTTTAATTTTATTGTACTGTTTTTTAACTTTATGGCTATTTATTTATGAATTGTAAAAAGGTTTTATGTATATACCTCCTCCATGCCATATGTTTATATATTTAATTGTACGCCGCCCCGAGTCCCTTCGTGGAGAGGGAGCGACTTATACATTGAATAAAAATAAATAAAAATAAATAAAATAAAAATCAGTCTCTTTCAACTGGACATTTTTATAGACAATTGCTTAAAACTTTATTAAATTTTCTATCACTTTGCCCATTCTGAAGTTATGCATGATGATAATGCACAGTATTTTGATAGAATGATTAAAAGAGTTTGGGGAATGCTGCAACCTGAGTTCCGTAGCTTTATTTGCTATATCCTGGATAACTATTATTCAGATCTCAGTAGAAACATCAGCTTTCCCACCAGTATGAGGAAATTTGTCCTAAATAAATCAACTTTATGTTGTAACACCTAAAAAAGGTTCAGAATTAGAAAATGTTTTGAATAAATGTTTTGGAGTGCTGGAACAATATTCATGGGAAATTATTTTTAAATTTATTAATACCAGGGTTATCATGGTATTTATATTACTTTTGTGGTAGCTACTTTGATGTCAAACATAATCCCAATCCAATTCTTCCTTGCATGTATTAATCATCAAGCTGTTTATCTGTCTTATTTGATTTATGGCAAGTTTGTGGTTAAACTGAAATTTAATTTCTACTGTTTGTACAGAAACACTTCTTAATTAAAGCTAGCTTGCTGGCGCTCATGTCCGTCGGCTCGGCTGGGAGAGGACGAAACAAAAGGAAGAAGTCTGTGCCCGGATCAGCGATGGTGGGCATTCCGGGAGCTTCTTAGTAACGGCGTTAACGTCTGCAACAAGATGAATCTGTGGCTGGACGCAAATAAGGGCAACAACTGGATGCAAATAAGGGCAACAACTGGAGGCTAAAACATACGAAGAACGGTTGCAGGAAATGGACTCAACTACTCAACCAAGACAATTGGTGGTTGCAGCGGAGGTCAGCGCAGGTGGCGGCGGGCGGCGACGGAGGCACCTTACCTGCAGCCGGGCGGCGAGGGTGAGTGGAGGGTGAAGAGCGAGAACATCTCCGCCCGATCCGCCATTTTCTCCATTTTCTCCGTTTTCTCTGGCCACAGTGTAGCGCCGCGCAACCGTAGCAGAACAGAGACGAGGCGCTGCAGGCAAGGCAAGACAAGGGGTGGCGAGGCCGGGGCTGTCGGGACGGCGGCAACGGTGGGTCTTCCCTGCAGATGCTGCCGGGAGAGGCTAGCGAGAGCCGCAGCTGCCATGGCACTGGCGCTTCCTCCGGCCGGGCCCGGCCTTCTTAAAGTCACAGGGAGACATTTTGGGAGAAAAGCTGTACGGACGACACCAAGGTTTTTTGGGGGCAAGGAGAAGCAGCTGGCGATATCGGCAAACTTTGTGGCAAGTGACCCACTCACTTTTCTGACCCACCCACTTTCAATATCAGGAACCAAAGAAAGATTTCAAACAATATTGTGTTTCCTAAAAACTGTTCTGGTGAATTGTTATCTCTCTGTGTATTAGCCTGCATGTGTGTTTCCATCATATACTCAAGGGCAGACCTAATCCTACTGCGGGAGTCTCCCCTTGCGCAGGTCTGGCCCTCTGCTCTTACGAGGGCCCATCTCGATGAGGGATACATTAACCTAGAGAGGTGGGCGAGGCGTAGCCTTAGGGGGTTTTTATCCAAATTTTTGATTCGTCTTTTAGAGGGTTCTAGGGTGGGGGGAGGGGTTAGTCAGGCTGAGGGAGGGACCAGTGCCAAGCCGGCGAGTGGAGTTAGCAAGGAAGTGAGCGGAGCCGTTAAGCCCCGAGTAGCGATTCTCCAGAAGAGGGTCTTTCCATTCCAACGGTCGTGGGGACGGGCGGGTGCGAGGGTAGACAGAGATCTCATCACCGGTTGGGAGACCGTGGTCGTTGGGTACGGCTGGTCATATGTCCCAACCCCTGCAATCTAAGTGGTCAGGACCTACAGAGCCAGGGCCTGAGAATGATGTTATGCAATGCCAGGTCCGTTGCCAACAAAGCCCCCCTCATTAATGACTTGGTGTCGGAGGGGGAGCTGGACCTGGCAGGAATTATGGAGACCTGGCTGGGCCACGAGGGAGGTCTCCCTCTCGTGGAAATGTGCCCGCCAAGGTACCATGCATTTCATCAGTCACGGGCACTAGGCAGGGGTGGTGGGGTAGCGGTCATTGTGAGGGAAGGTCTTGAGCCGAGAGAGACCACTGTGCCACAGATAACCGGTTGTGAGTCCATGTGTGTGAAGTGGGGCCCAGGGAGGCAGTTGGGCTTGCTGATTGTATACCTGGCTCCTCGCTATGCATCAGCAGCCCTGCCTGAGCTCCTCGAGATGATCGCCGAGATGGCAGTTGAAACCCCCAGACTGTTGGTCATGGGGGACTTTAACTTGCCATCGGTAGGGGAGTCATCCGAGGGAGCTCGGGAGTTCATGGCCTCCATGACAGCCATGGACCTGACCCAAATAATTCAGGGCCCCACACATGAAGGAGGACACACACTGGATCTTATCTTTGTCTCTGGCCGGTGGAGGAGTGATCTGAGAGTAGGGGATTTAGCCATCACACCCCTGTCATGGTCAGATCACTCACTTCTCCAGCTCGACTTTCCAGCCACTACTCCCCACCACGGGGAGGCGGAACCGGAATGTCCAAGATGGTTCCGCCCCAGGCGCCTGATGGAACCTGATAGATTCCAGATGGAGCTCGGGCCATTTCCTGTAGCCCTGACCCGCACCTGGATGGAGGACCTAGTGGCTGCATGGAATAGTGAGGCCACTGGGGCCTTGGACAGGGTTGCGCCTTTGTGGCCTCTCTTGCGGCAGCGAACCACCCAGGCTCCTTGGTTCACCGAGGAGCTGAGGGTGATGAAGCACCACAAGAGAAGCCTAGAGAGCAGATGGAGATCGTCACGCTCTGAATCTGACCGAACACAGGGAGGTCACACGAGGCTGGCTCCAGGAGTTAGTCAACGCTTCTTTGAGTGAGGGGTTCTTGCCGGCCGTCCTGAAAGAGGCGGTGGTGAGGGCCCTCCTCAAGAAGCCTTCCCTGGACCCAGCTTTGTTAGCCAACTACCGTCCCGTCTCCAACCTTTGCTTTCTGGCGAAGGTTGTAGAGAGTGTGGGTGGCACAACAGTTTCCACGCCACTTGGAGGAAACTGATTATCTGGACCCGCGCCAGTCCGGTTTCCAGCCTGGCCACAGCACGGAGACGGCATTGGTAGCATTGGTGGATGATCTCTGGAGGGCCAGAGATTGGGGTTGCTCCTCCATCCTGGTCCTATTATACCTCTCGGTGGCTTTTGATACCATCGACCATGGTATCCTATTGCATCGACTGGAGGGGTTGGGCGTGAGGGGCACCGTTTTGTGGTGGTTCTCCTCCTACCTCTCTGGCCGAGTGCAATTTGTATTGGCAGGGAGGCAGAGGTCGACCTCGAGGCCGCTCACTTGTGGGGTGCCACAAGGGTCGATCCTCTCGCCTCTCCTGTTCAATGCATATATGAAGCTGCTGGGTGAGATTCGTGGGTTTGGGGTAGATTACCATCTGTACGCGGATGATACCCAGCTGTACATCTCTACCCCAAACCACCCCAACGATGCCATCGAAGTGATGTCCCGGTGTCTGGAAGCCATACGGATCTGGATGGGAAGTAACAGACTCAAGCTCAACCCGTCCAAAACTGAGTGGCTGTGGCTACCGGCGCCCCGGTTCAACCAGCTTACTCCATCACTGGCCATTGGCGGCGAACATCTGGCCCCCGTGGCTCGGGCACGCAATTTGGGCGTCCTTCTCGATACTCGGCTGTAAATGGATGACCATGTGACAGCCGTGGCCAGGGGGGCATTTCACCAGGTTCGCCTGGTGCGCCAATTGCGTCCCCTATTGAACCGGAGTGCCCTTCGCACAGTCACTCATGCACTTGTGACGTCCCGACTAGACTTCTGTAACGCTCTCTACATGGGGCTCCCCTTGAGATGCACCCGAAGGCTGCAGTTGGTTCAGAATGCGGCCGCGCGGGTAGTTTCGGGAGTCTTTAGATACTCCCATGTAACACCTCTCCTGCGCGAGCTACACTGGCTACCTGTGGCTTTTCGGGTGCGTTTCAAGGTGTTGATTATCATCTTCAAAGCGCTCCATGGCACAGGACCTAGCTATTTGCGGGATCGTATCCTGCCCCATACATCTCTCTGGCCGATTCGCTCACACAGAGAGGGACTCCTCTGGGTGCCATCCACTAGGCTGTGCCAGCGGGCGACACCCAGGAGAAGGGCCTTCTCTGTGATGGGCCCGACCCTCTGGAATGACCTTCCCCCTGACATTAGAACGACTACGGACCTCCGCTCCTTCTGCTGGAAACTCAAAACCCACCTGTTTCATCTAGCCGGCCTGGCCTAATTCCAGCTTTCCCACCTCAGTTTGTATTTTTAAATTTTATGGTTTGGTTTTAAGGTTTACGTTTTTAATTCTTATAAATTTGTACAGGGGATATTTAACTCAATTTTAGTATGTATATTATCGAGTGTATGGTTTTTAAATTTGTACCTGTACACCGCCCCGAGTCCCTTCGGGGAGAGGGGGCGGTCTAGAAGTTTAATAAATTAAATTAAATTAAATTAAATTAAGAATAATCTTTCATTCTCAGACATATATATTCTAATAATTGATACAAATTTAAGTAACAGATTCTAAGGCCACTTATGGCAGATTAAATGATGTGGTTTTCTTTTGTTCTTTTGTTATTTCCAATACAAAAGACTTATAGTTCTTTGGATGCATGAGCAGAGGAAACTTGTCTTCTTTATCTTAAAATCCTTTTACCGAGGACAGTGGACAAGACACAGATATTCAGAAACACGAATAGAAAGGCTCTGGAGATTCCCACTTACAAATTCTGCAAGTGAACTGTGAATCAGCAGCAGGGTTCTTTCTTGGTGTTTTTGGTGATCTTTGAGATTGGTTGTTTTCCTGAAGATGTTTCAGAACCCAGCTAGGTAATATACTCAGTTCTACAAGCAAGTGGGGTTTGCTCCCTTTTTATATACTTAGTGGCTAGCCCAGTCAGTATTAGTGGTTCCTTGATTAGGCAATTAATTACTGTTGGCTTGTTTGCCTGAATTGGGCATTCATTGATTGGGGTATTGTTTATTTCTTGACTATTGGCCAAGAATCTGATGACTCCCCCATACACTTCCCTGGATGTTAATTCAGATGAGGAAGAGATGCACCCAGGGATGTTAGGAGAGGGGAGATGTGGTGGTATGTCCAGAGGCTTACAGAGCAGTGGTGACTTTCAAAATTTTTAGAACCTCTTCTGTAGGTGTGGCCTGCTTTGTGGGAGTGGCTTGCTGGCCATGTAACCAGGTGGGAGTGGCTTGTTGGCCATGTGACCAAGTGGGAGTGGCTTGGCGCTTAGCAACCAAAATGTTGTCTCAGAAACTCTGGCATTTGAAGCACGCAAGTCTTAAAGCTGCCAAGTTACAAGACCCTTGCACCCCTAACCCTTTAGAAAAAAACCCCAGGGGTGTTCAAACTTGACAGCTTTAAGACTTGTGGACATCAACTCCCAGAATTCCTCCTCCAGTCATGTTGGCTCAGGAATTCTGGCATTGAAGTGTGCAAGTCTTAAAGCTGTCAATTTACAAGACCCTTCCACCCCTAGCCCTTTAGAAAAAAAATCCCAGGGGTGTTCAAACTTGACAGCTTTAAGATTTGTGGACTTCAACTCCCAGAATTCCTCCTTTCGCTCTTCATCTTGATGATGTGCGGATGAGCGGGGGGAGGGAGCTGGAACCAGCTTCTAAACGACACTGTAGATTTATAGAAGAGGTTAGAACTGGCAGGAACCCACCCCTGTTACAGAGGCTACAAGCCAAGAGAGGAGGGTCTGAGCACAGTGGAGCAACCAGACAAGCAGCTGGCTAAGCTAGGGACAGGAGAGACATAGCTGCAGCTGGGAAGCCCAGAGGCTTCACATGGAGAGGACACACGGATGCTGCTGGTCAGTGGAGATGAAGAAGAACTGTCTCATCCTCACAATCCAAGAGCATATAAAGCTGACGGGAGACAGGCATAAGAAGATCAGCCAGGCTACTTGTGAGGGGGCAGCCTTGCCCCTTTTGAGGGGCCACACCAACAGGTTTTTTTTAGCTAAGCAAGGAGAGTGAAATGATGGTGGGAACAATCTATCTGTCTCCTTGCTGTGTGTTCTTCAGCCATTGTGATTCTTATGTTGACTCTCAGACTGAATCCTGTATCCTGAATTTTGGATTGTGCCTCTTGAACTCTGAACTTTCCTTTGTCTTGTGGACTTGCCTTGTCTATGAACTGTGGACTAGTGGTGGCTTCTCTTGAATAGCCTGTTGAACTCATGGGGTACACTGGTGTTGGTAAAGGGATTTTTTCTCTAGTAATTGTTGTCTTTTCTTGATCTAGAATACTCACAATTTCCCAGTTGAAACTTTAGTTAAATCTCTACATGAAATTAAGGAGTTTTCATCCTAACTTTTGACTGCTAAATGTATTCTGTTTGTCTTCTGCCTAGCTGCCCTGCATAGTGGCTGTTACAGTCCTTACATTGCATGCTAACTCCTGTTTTTTCTGCTGGGTCTTCTGGTTTACTTATGATGTTTTGGAGGCCTTCACTTGGTTTGTATGCTATTGAGCAATGTAGTGGCCTAGTGCTGAAGATGCTCATCTCCCACTAGGAAGATTGAGAGTTCAGTCCTAGCAGCAGATGTTTCTCTCCTAGGGTACAAAGAAAAAAAAATCTGCTGAAAACTCCATGTAGGCATCAAGACAGGCATCTGACCAGTAAATATTTAGGTCCATACAGTCAGAGTAGGGACTACAGGGTCCCTAAATAAAAAAAAGGTCTCTGTGTTACGTTGATGGAATATGATAGTAATAGTCTATTTGTTGCTTCTGAGATATGTTTAATGCATGGCAGTTTTATCGTTTTCATAGCTTGTGTAGATTGTGCTACAGGGAGTTGAACGATCATACACTTTTTGATAAAGTTGTGTTGTGTAGACAATCTGTTTCCTTTTTTTGATGTTCTGGGTTACTTCAGTGTGTTTGTATTCATCTGAATAAATATCCTAACACAGCTGCTCTTGTGTGATGTTGGGCAATCTGGTAACCGAGCACTTAATTAGTATAGGTTAGTGTCCACAAGGACTCCACCGTTTAACCCAGAACCACGTATATTCTCATCTATTGGATTGCTTTTATATCCCAAAAGTAAGGGCATTAACTGGTTGAGCATAGTGTGTATTTGCATATAAATATTTTTTTCCTTAATGAAAGAAGAAGCAGCATTCAGACTATGGGTAAACAAAAAGAAAATTATGAAGAATGAGATATGAAGAAAGAAATGATAACTGTTGCTTTTATTTTAATATGAACAATTTTCAACTGTTTTGTGATCTTATCTTTCTTCTCCAACAATTCCCATTTGGAAGAAGAGTGCAGTCTAGCTTGTAAAGTGATATGTTACATAGCAATTTGGAAAGTGAAGTTTTTTTATGCAAGAAAAATATCCAGTCTTTTGCATTTCACAGGGTAATATTTGGGAGAAGGCAGAATTACTGGGTACAAATGAACTTTTCAACAGTTCTCTGCTCCACTTTGTGAGTAAAGTACATGAAGACACAAGCAAGTCATCATGGAAAATAAAAATGAAGAAGGAACACTATTTAATGGGACCCAGTGTCTAATGTAAAAGGAAAAATTATTTAATGCTCAATTAGGACTTTCATTATAGTCATACATTTAAAAACCTAATGTCATAAACAGACAAATGGCCACATTTAATTCATTTGCTGATGTTAAATTCACAGTTTTTTTGACATGGTAACTTCAAACCTTTGTACACTTCATTTTGTTGCCGTACTTTATTCTTATCCCACCATCTAAAGTAGTAGTTCTCATCCTTGACTTCTCACAAAATTGCCAAGGTGGACAAACACTGATCTAAAGTTTTCTATATCATTTATTTCTCATTCCATTTTAATGCAAACAGTTGGCTCTTTATAGGCCATTTTCTGCTTTGGGGCCAGTCTGCAATTAGGCAGCACAAGGTAACTATATTTCATGTCAGATATCGGAGGGAAACAATTATTGACCCATTGTTTCCTGTTCCTAACTTAGACAACAAGTTTGTGTTTGGCTTAAGTTATCTCCAAAGTCTTGGAGATATACATTGCAATTAAGGAGATGCATTGCTTGTATCCAATTAAAATAGGAAATTTAACTATCTTTACAAAAAAAGGGAAAAAAAGGATTCATAGATCAATGTATTTCTGTTCTAGAATTACAAAACAGCATTTCAAAAATACTTTGGTACACTGTGACAAAGTTCTGTGAAAGATCCAGAATTTGAAAAAGGATGATAAAAGGGGATAAAAGTCTGTAGCATTTCCTGTATCGTCATCCTTGTGCCTTTTGTTTTGAAATATGTTTTACAAGCCTTCTTGTTTAATAATAAATTTTGTCACATTAGAACTTGATTGCCTGTCATGGAAAAATATGTAGCTCAGAATCTTAAAATCATTTTCTCAGGCCTCTATCTCATACCTGTCAAAAAGTTATTAAGGCTTTTCATATTTCATATTATATAATACAATGTGAATAGGTCAAGTTGTTTTCATAAATAGCTACAAATCAGTTTCCGTTTTCCATTTCCATTCTGCAAATGTACGTTTGCAACAAGGGAACTACAACGAGTTGTAGCAGCAAAAAGCTGTATTTAAATTCCTACTTTCTTTTTCAAAAGTATATGGTTTTTGATTACTTTTCTCATTCTGGAATTAATAAATGCTTCATTCTCTCTCTCCTTTCTTTTATCACTGCTCCCCCTCCTTATTGGGGAAAAATGTTTTTTACGTTATCACAAGGCTTTATCTTAGTACATTTTCATATTAATTTAATTTTAGACAGATAAAAGACATCTCATAAGCATCAGTATTGACATTTAATTGTCATAATTGACATTAATAAGTGAATGGAACATCTAATATTTGGATACAATATGTCAGGTATGGCCAACTAGAGGGAACAAATATCTTTGTTTTAATAAGGGTTGGTTGCCTGCATTTGATTCCAGCTTACTTTAAAATGTGCTTCCATGTAAACTATGTTCTATTCTGAAGAGTAGAGAAATCGAATTCTAGTATAAGGCAATATTTATGGTATTCATGTCGGAACATGGTGGCTCAGTGGCTAAGATGCTGAACTTGTTGATCAGAAGGTTGGCAATTCAGCGGTTCTAATCCCTAGCACCGCACAAAAGAGTGAGCTCCCATTACTTGTCCCAGCTTTTGCCAACCTAGCAGTTCGAAAGCATGTAAAATGCAAGTAGAAAAATAGAGACCACCTTTGGTGGGAAGATAGCAGCGTTCTGTGCACTTTCGTCATTTAGTCATGCTGGCCACATGGCCACGGAGACATCTTCGGACAGCACTGGCTCTTTGGCTTTGAAACAGAGATGAGCACTGCACCATAGAGTCAGAAACAATAGTAAATATGTGCAAGGGGAACCTTTACCTATGGTATTCATTTTTTATTAGGGAAGCAGCTAGGTTGAATTTCCCATAATTCCACAGAAATCCTTCTCATTTTGAGTCCCGAGACATTCATGTCATGATGGTGCCCTCAAGTGTGCAATCAAAACCCCATGTCAGGTTCCAAGTAACACCCCCAACAAAAGAAGACTCTGAGGCTTGAGTTTCCTCAAAGTTTCATTTTATTAGAGATGTCACATTGGTGCATCTGGGAAAAGCCGAACTGAAAGCTTCCAGTTTTTTTCCACGCAAATGAAAGTTCAAGTCCCTGCCCAGCATCCACATGTCCATCACATGATCCAATCAGGCACCATCCAAAACAGGAAGTGCCTCCCATCCACACCATTGCAGGGCAAGGTGTCCTTGACTCTCTGAGAAAAGAATGTTATTTTGACTATATATCACCCATACTCCATATAACCCCCCTCCCATTTTTCCCACAGTAGAAAATGTGGCAGGCCTGAAGGCCCAATGTAAAAAATGGCTTCCAGGTCTGACACCCCACCTTTTTAGAGTGAAAAATAAAAGAGAGTACAGGGTTTTAATCATGCAGTTGTATGGCCTTTATCCTGATATTTTCCCTCAGAACTCCCTGAGGATGACCCTATTTGAATCTGTCACTATTTCTCAGCCAAAACTATATCTGAAATTTATTATAGGAATAAAGTAAGAGCCCATGAAGCTGCCTCCAGCTTCTCTCAGAAAAGGTGATTTGTAATGGGAATTAACAGTAGCAATTTGAATTCTGTCATGTCAATCATCACCATCCTCTTCCCAGTACTTCAAATGTGAGATAGGAGGCACTAATCATTATGCCACACTGAATGGGATATTTTTTTATTTACAGCATCCAGAGAAGGCAGAAACTTTTTTTGTTTGTTTTATGATTTGTTTTGATCAGTATATATTATTTAAAGTAATCATTCATATCTTTTTGAGATCTTCAAGTAATCTTTGATGTTTTAAAAATTATTTCCTTGCCTTCCTGCTCCACCTCTTCCTTATTGTATTCTCTAGGTTTTTATGATTTAGGGATGTTTTTGAATAGTTCACCAAAGCCTCTATTGAATAATTTGGTAGGTTGATCCTACAGTATTGTCATGAAAATTGCTGTAATGTTTTACATCATCAAATACAAGTTAAAGACATTTACTTTTTTGTACAAGTGGAAAAAGTGGCAAGTATTTCATGATTTGAATAAACTTTATAACAAAGTGAAGAACCTTTAGCTGTATTATCTAAAAAGAGAGATTTGCTTAGAAAATGGGGAATGTGATAATTCTCTTGTAAAATTTACTCATTTGCTTTCAAGGAACACCTTTGTAGTGAAGTGCACAGGAAAATCCACTAGGCATTAAAAAGCCGTAACTTTACTTTACTTTACTTTTATTTAGATTTTTATACCGCCCCCTCTCCCCAAAGGGACTCAGGGCGGTGTACAGTCAAATAAAAACACATCAATAAATAGAAAATACAAACACAAAGAGGAGGCAATAAGAAACTGTACATATCTGAAGTAAAGTAGTTAAAAGCAATATTTAAATACCCTAAAAATACCCAATTAAAATATCTGCCAGGAGGTAGAATAAAACTATAAATGGGCCAGGCCGGCTAAACGGAACAGGTGAGTCTTCAGTTTTTGTCGAAAGGAGCGGAAGTCGGTGGTGGTTCTGATATCGGGGGGGAGGTCATTCCAGAGGGTTGGGCCCATCACAGAGAAGGCTCTACTCCTAGGCGCCGCCCGTTGGCATTGCTTAGTGGACGGCACCCGGAGGAGTCCTTCCCTGTGAGAGCGAATCGGTCGCAGGGAAGTGTGTGGTAGGATGCGATCCCGCAAGGACCTAGGTCCTGAGCCATGGAGAGCTTTAAAGATAGTAATTAACACCTAGAAACGCACTCGAATGACCACAGGCAGCCAGTGCAGCTCGCGCAGGAGCGGTGTTACGTGGGAGTACCTAGTACTCCCCATAATAGCCCGCGCGGCTGCGTTCTGGACTAACATAATTTATAACTTATAAAGACATCAGCATTCATGTATCTGGGTAACAGTAACTGAATCAGTGAGTAAAGCAAGATCAGAGCTTTGTGCTTGGATGGGGGAATAAACCAGAACCTTTCATGGCTTGCATGTTAGGCCGAATTAAATAAATTGTCAGGAGTCGAGGTTGACTTAAATATTACAGTTAAACTTTCAAATGAAATTAGAGATACTTGTTAAGACTCAGATCTAAGAAAATATGGGTTGCATTCATAAGAACCCATTCTACATGGATTTTAACCTTTGACCTCCTACCGTATTTCATATTCTCCTGATCTTTACAATGGCAAAAAAATAAATAAATAGGAGAACAAAATTAAATGAGATTTAGTTGGCCTTTTCTGAAGACAAAATAATGCATAGATAATCACAACAAAGCGACACACCCATCAAGCAAGTAGAGAAATTAACTGCACCAAATCATTTCCTCCCCCTCCCCCTCCCCTGTTCTCCTTCTTCTAAAAAAAGCCAGCTGATTTTCAGGTCTCTGCCGCACATGCAGGAGACGTGCGTGGGGGGGGCTGTTGATACACATGCATGGGGCGGAGGGAGAATGGGAGTGCAGCTCCCACTCTTGCCCTGTTTTTGGTTGCAGGAGACTCCAGGGAGACCTGCTAGGCCCAAAATGGGGTGAGGGAGAAGTTGCATGTGCATGCACCTGGGGGTGTGGCTCATGGGGGGGTGTCCTGTGTGCATTACATTATGGGTGCACGCACGCATGCTTTCAGCACACAAGAACAAAAAGGTTAGACATCATTGCTTTATACTATACTATACTATACTATACTATACTATACTATACTCAAAAAATCCAGATGCAGACTTCCGGTTCCGGCGGCTGACGGTGACGGGCAAGTCCTTTGCCCGCTCCGGCTCCCCGGTGGGCTTCCCCACTTCTTGGGGGGCACAGGACGCCCCGGAGAGGCATCCTGCCGAAGGAGCGGCTTTGCGGGGGATCCTGGCATCGGCGGCGGCTGGTGGGGGGCCCCCCGCTTCGCTCTAGGCATCAGGGAGCAGTTTCGGAGGGCGCTTCGCGTCTTCGCAATAGGCTGTTCGGACGATGAAAAATAGAAGGAAGCAGCGGCGGTGTGGTGAGGCTTCCCCCCTTCATTCCCTTTTTTGACTTGATGGACCTTCCAGCACTTTAAAACATTAACTTTCGGATTTCCTTGGAGGCGCGGCTGGAGGGAGGGGGATTTCCCCCCCCTTGGACAAGCGGCTTGGAAAAATTCTGCTCTCACCCCCAGGGGAAGGAGGAGGGGGGAGAGCCAACCAATGATGCCTCACCCCTGTAAAAGTGATCTTTCATTGGATCTAGCTCCATAACTTATTGATGACCTGAGAACTTTGGGAACTTTTAAAACTTTATTATGCCTCTGAGCCCAAAGCTGGCAGGGCAAGATGGCACACTTCCGTTGTCTTCATGAACTGTGAAACCTGACTCCACCTTTAAAATTCAGGCTTCCGGTCTTTGTCTCCGTGTCACCCAGAAGAATCTCTTGTGGATTGTTATTTTTTGAACTCTCTGGGGGAAAAATTCCTCTCTATTGCCAGACTGACTAGAGAAATTCTCTTCTGCTTGGATCTTCTGCCTCCTGGACTCATCTGGCTGCTCTGCTTCTCCAGCTGTCCATTCTCCATACTGACTGATCTCTTTACTTTATAAACTATGTCTCCTAAAAGACCACCCCCTGGAAAACCTGGCTTTGCTACTTCTGCCCTGATATCTGCAACATCCAGTCCTGCCACACAATCAAAGATCACAGAACTGATGCAACCTAAGAGTACAGAGGTGGATTTGCAACAAATGCTTCAGCAACTTATACAGGGCCAGGAAGAAATTAAGAAACAATTAAAGGAAATGAAGGAAGAAATCAAAGAGAACCAAGTCCAAATCTACAAGAACTCACAGAGACTGGACCTTGTGGAGGGTGGGGTGGCGGAGGTGAGGGGGGGGGGGGTAGAAGCAGTGCAGAAGGGAAACAAAGAACTTGATATCCAGCAAATGAAAACAGAATTTGAGAGAATGTCCTTTTATCTTAGATTTCAAAATGTCATAGAAGCAGATGGGGAAAATATAAGGGACATTATGACTAACATTTTGGCTGAATACATACACAAAGAAAAACAACAGATGGAATGGGAGATAGATCTGGTTTACAGAGTGAATTCAGCTTATGCCAGAACACACAATGTACCCAGGGAGGTCCATATTAAATTTCTTAGAAAAAGCACAAGAGACGAAATTCTGGGTGTACAAAGGGGGCAGGCACTGACATACCACAACAGGGAAATAACCATCCTGAAGCAGATCCCCAAGAAAATTAGGGAAAAAAGGAAAAACTATTCGCAATTGGCGAATAAATTATACCAGAAGGGAGTGTGGTTTAGATGGTTGATGCCTGAAGGTATGCTGATATTCTGGGAGGAGACAAGAATTAGAATTAATACACCCATAGAGGCACAGGCCTTTATGGAAAAAAACAAAACAAACCTAGAAAAAACAGAAGATTCTACAATGGATATGCAGGACATGGGAGGGGCCGGAGCTCTGCCAGCGGGGGGAGAAGGGGCAATACCAAGAAAGCTCAGATCACAAAAATGAATAAGAAAATTACATTGTTATAAACAGACCAAAAGTAGTAATGGAATTATATGTAGATCATATACTACAATGTATAAACTGATTGAAAATATTATTAGAATTAATATGCTGATTATATATGATTATGTATTAATGTTTTATACTCAGATGTATTCTTTGAGTTTGGAGGGAGGGGGCGCCTGCCACACTTTGCAACTGCCAAAATTTGTATACCTTTCCATTTACCTTTTCCCTTATAAATGTTAAAAAAACCAATAAAATTCTTTAAAAAAAAATCCAGATGCTGAGCCTAACCAGTCAAATAAAAGACATATTTAGTTTATACTTTAAACCTTTACTTCATAATATTTGTATGTATTTGTGGGTAACTGTGAATAAAACGTTGAGGTGCCAACATGGAATCTAACTCTTTGCTATGAACTTCAAAACGAAGTGGAAAAAAAATATTTTTAAAGCAATGCAAGAACATCCAGAACTCAACTGATAGAATATTTTATTCTTTATTGTGCATTTGTACACAGGTAGGTCCCATTAAACATACGTAAATAAGTATAACATAATGTATATTGAGTATTATCCTACATTTCCCCAATAAAATGTACATGTAAACTTTATTCAATTCAATGATATTTCTGCATTACAGATAAGATTACAGCCAGATAGTCTATACATACTTGGACAATATATCACCAGGCTCTGTAAAAATGTTTTCATAATATTCACATATCCTGATTTGTATATGTAGACTCCCAATTGTTAATACCACGTTTCCCCGAAAATAAGACAGGGTCTTATTTTCTTTTGACGCCTGAAATAAGTGCTTGGCCTTATTTTTGGGGAGGACTTATTATTTTTGAGGTGAAGGAGGCAGCAAGCATGGTCATTTGATGACTGCTGCTGTGTTGCAATATTTTCAGGCAGGGCTTATTTTCAGGGGAGGGCTTATTTTAGTGCATGCACTCAAAAGCCCAGTTGGGCTTATTATCTGGGGAGGTCTTATTTTTTGGGAAACCTTGTCAGGGGAAAATTTCACCCTGAGCTAATGAGGTCTGGAATCGACGGCTTTTCCAAACAGCATATCCTCAAGAAGCGAAAATTTAAAAAAAACCAAGAACATGTTCTAATGAAAACAAACTTTAATATAAAAATAAGAAATAAGAAAATAAACAAATCTATCTAATTGTTACATTTTGAAAAGAACAAATGTTGTTCACCTTCTTCGGCAGACGAACAAAGATCAAAAGGAAAGAAGTCTCTGGAATGTTTTGATGAGCAGGCGCAATACATCACTTGCTGATAAGGCTTATGACCTGCGCAGTAATTATTCTCAGTTCAGCTCGGCTAGCAAACCAATTAACGCAGTAACAAACCTGGTAATTGATTAAAGTAAATGGAAATAGAATACATTTCCAAATTCTGGAGGAAGACTGTGGATTAAGTGGCCTCTATGGCTGACCAATTTGCTATCCAGTAGGACTGACTGTATGTTCTTGGAAAATAATTCAGAATAGGTGCTTCCAAATGTGTGAATTGACTGTAAAAAAGAGGTGACTGCTTGAAAAAAAGTGTGGAACTCACACTCCCACACATTCTGAAGCACTGCTTTCAAATACTTTTGGATGCACGTGCAACCGATTCAGTCTGAAAATGATAGGAAATTACTTGTTGAGATGGGAGGCCAAACACATTGAATAAATAAAAAAAAATCAAATGAGCATGTAAGTTCTTACGGGTCTCTCTCTCTTTTATCTTCTAGGTAGAGCTAAGCCAGAAAGTATTCCAATAAATCAGGCTAAAACAGAGGATTATCCACTAAGAGCTTTGAAAAGAGGGCTGTCTTTTTTATGTATATGGTCATGGTCTACTGGATTTATTTCTCCGTACATATTTGTTTCTATACGATTAGGGTGAACTTTTAAATCTCTTCACTAATTTAGCATCTTTGAGAAAATTTCACCTTGGTGCCAACTTTCACAACTATGAAAACTTTTGAAACAGTGTGGTTTGGTGGACATGATGTGGATTGGTGGGCATGGCTTGATGGGCATGGCAGGGGTAGGATACTGCAAAATCTCATTCCCACCAGCTAGAGGTGGCATTTGCTGGTTCTCCGAACTACTCAAATTTTCCGCTACCGGTTCTCCAGAACCGGTCAGAACCTGCTGGATTTCATCCCTGTTTTGAACTCAATGCCAATATAGCAGTTTTAAAAAGTATATAAATACTGTAAGGTACCATTAGTCAATTTTCTGTTTTAAGGCTCCACCTTAGTTTTTCTGAATGGAAAAGTAATCTTATGTAATATATAGTAATAACTGTGGGTGTTGCACACAGTATTATTAAATATTTTTACACTTCATAAAGCTGTGTTGTTGCTGTATGACCTATAATGGAATGGTAGTTATTGATCTGCCACCTCCTCCTCTTCCTCCTCCTTATCCTTTTTTACTGCTTCAGTTGTCAATGGAGAAATAAAGCTCTATTTTTTGCTCTTCTAGTGGTCTCAAAATTGATCTGTCTTATTTACCATGATCATTTCCTGACCATCATATAGCAATAAGAATGCTAGATCAGGGATCCATGTCACATAGCAAATCTATGGAATAAAACTAATTTGTAATTGACCTTTGTTCTTCTGGTTAATAAATACTCTTTAAGCAACTTGTAAAATAAAAGTGTGCTTATTAATGATCTACTTATCATAAATTGAAAGGAAAAATAGATTGATCCCAATAAGCTGTTGAATGAAGGTTGGCTAATTTCAGGCAGCCTTCTTCTTAGTAAACTTGGCAATTTATTTCTATTGTTGGGAATATTTGCTTAATTTTTTTTTTAAGTGAAGTTTTATTATCGAACGTTATTAAACATATTTATATAGATACCCATCTATCAGAAGGAACTTGAGGGTAGGGGTCAATAGAATAAAAACATAAAAACAAATAAAAAGACTATTTAAAATAAAAATCAAGCTGAGGCTATGATAAAATTCACATTGATTAATCAACCATTCCATAACAGTTTCATCTTCATCTCAATCATAGTGCCAGGTGGAAAAGTCAGCTTTTCACTGCTTTCCTGAAGGCCAACAGGGCCGGAGCCATCTGTATCTCTGAAGGAGCACATTCATGCAAGGCAAATTCCACAACAGAGGCGGCAAATATTATAATATTTTGTTGGGATGGCCTTGAGAGACAGGGGGAAGAGAGGCTTCTGAGGAAACCATCAGTTAAGAGAGGGTATCACCAACAGGTTCTAATGGGTAGAGAATGAAATCTAGAAGGGAACCTCCTTAACTACTAACTCCCTAACTATCAGGTGGTAAAAAGAGAATGATTTGTAAAGTAGAAATAGCTCATCTGGTTGAGTTTCCTTATCTTTAGGATTATTGTGAGGAAAATACTGAGCATCTGGTGAATAAACAATCTTAAATTCACTCTGTTTTGAATTCCAGCCTTGAAATAAAGCCAATGGAGATTATTGATGCTAGTTCTTGCATAGTTAGGTGGAAGGACATTGAGCTCTTTGCAAAATTCATTTTATAGCACTTCCAATTAACCCTAAGGAAATAGACAGGGTTCTTGAGCTGTCAATTCATCTACTTCTCTGTTAGATCCATGTCTCTCTTGGCTGATCAAGTCTGCATGATTGGATCTGGGTAGTGATTAATTCTTCCTTGACGGAGAGTATAGTCTTATCAGCTTTTATGGAGGCAGTAGCTCTTCAAGGGACCATCATGTGAGAGGTCAACTAATCTGGACTGTTTTTGTCTAGTTCCCAACTTCCATTTTTAATAAAGTTTTTTTTTAAAAAAATGGTTTCAAACAGTTCTAGATGAGGCAAATTTTCTGGACTTCTTTCAGTCAGAATTCAAGTCAGTATATGGGATTGAGATGACATTGATTACACTTTTGGATGATCTCTGGCAAGAGCAGGATGGAGGTAGTGCATCCATCTTTCCTGTTCTTGACCTCTCAGGAGTCTTCAGTACATCAATCATGATATTATTCTTGATCAGCTTGGAAACTGTTTCCTCTGGGTAATTTCCAGTTGCTATTGATAGGAGAGGTCCAGCTCATGCCTCTACTCAGTTTTCTCACAGCCCCAGAGCTTAGTTTTCTCTCTCTGTCCTCTTATTTAGTATGTACATGAGGCTACTGGGTGAAATAATTTGACAATTTGGGATGACATATCATCAGTATGATAGCTGATGATAGCTGAGCTCTGCTCTGGGCCACTTCAGCTATGCCATGTTATGATAGAACCTGAGTTTAGTCTCAGTGCCTGGAGGCTGTAGGGGTCTGGAAGTGACACAATGGATCTTGGCTCAACTCAAGCAAGACTTAGTGTGTCTGTGTGCTTGGGCCTTCCAATGTCAAGGTTTTGTTTTAAACTCTGGTCTTAGATGGGGTGACACTGTTTCAGTTGGAGCTGGTGTTCAATATGAGGGTCAACTCAACTCCTGCTGGAAGAGCAGGTGGTAGCCATGACTAAGGAAGCTAAGAAAACATTTGCACCTCTTTGGTTTATATGCCAGTTGTGCCAGGAACTGGGATGCTCTATGCCCTTGTGACCTCTTATTTGGACTACTGGATGTGAAAATTGCACAGAACATTGAAGAAGCAACCCTTATGCAGTGAGAAAGATCTTTTTGTACAATCTTGGATGCTGCTGATTCTTTCAATAGTTATGTGCAAAAAAAGAAAAAAAAAGATTATCAAAACCCCTTGTAATCCAAGACATTTTTGGCCAACTATTTATATTCAGAAAGTTCAGAAGCACAGTGGGAGTCCTCTTCTACTATTGTTCCTTAAGACTAGTATTTAAGCATATTGTCCATGATTAACAAAGTAATTTATTGTCATTTATTACCAAATCAATTGTCCCGTTGTTTTTAAGGCCATCACTACATCCGACAACAAATTTCACAGTTTAGCTCTGTTCTTTGCAAATGAATATTTTCATGGTTCTGCATCTTCCTGCATTTCTTTTCATGTCTTTAAAGCAGCTGAGGCAAGTCAAGGCATTTACATTTTGTGGTCATTGTAAAAATATTCTGGAACAAAAAAAATGAAGTGTCACATGGAAAGCTGACTCTGATAAAAAACAAGCTATCTGTCACAAGGAAAACCACAATATCTGTTCAAATTCACTGGCACATTGATTTCACTTAGTCACAGTTAAGTCAGCTGCAACACTTAGGAAAAAAAACCCATTTATTTTAGGTATACAAAGATTACTGAATTTGACTTGCGGGTATCTTGGACAACCGAGAGTAGGGCAAATTTACTCATTATCTGGACTAGCTCTATACTTGTATATTATAACATAAAAAAATGACTATATCAAGGAGGTGAAGATGAGGACTAAGGATTGTTAGCTTTTGCTTTATAAGAGTGAGATAATTCAGAGAGGATAAATATTTTACTTTGAAAAATAGTCAGGGAGCTTACATTAGGTAAAGGTTCTCCTTGCACATATGTGCTAGTCATTCTCAACTCTAGGGGGTGGTGCTCCTCTCCATTTCAAAGCCAAAGAACCAGCACTCTCCGAAGACATTTCCATGGCTGGCATGACTAAATGCTGAAAGCACACAGAATGCTGTTACCTTCCCATCAAAGGTGATTCCTAGTTTTCTACTTGCATTTTTACATGCTTTCGGACTGCTAGGTAGGCAGAATCTGGGACAAGTAACAGGAGCTCACTCCGTTACACGGTGCTAGGGATTCGAACTGCTGAACTGGCAACCTTCTGATTGACAAGCTCAGTGTCTTAGTCACTGAGCCACAGCTCAGTGATTTTTATGTTAAGTATGCTTAATATTAGTTTGAGGCAACAAATGCTGAATTTGCAGCAGGAATTGTCACTATTGTTGGGAATATTATTGGCCATACTTGTTTAAGGGTCTGCTGTATAAAAGAAAAGGTCAGGATATGCGCTTAAGATATGAATTCAGTTAATATCTGGTTATTCCAATGTACAATAACTCTTTTCTTCCAGTTTGGCTTTTGAAAAGAATAATAACATTTGACTTTAACATGGAATACATTCTGACCCCTGAGATCTAGGTCAATGTTTCTCAACCATAAAAACTTAAGCAGGGGTGCGATTCAGCCAGTACGGATCAGTTCGGGCGATCAGTTGGCCCCATCCTGCTATATTCTGTCCTATATTTCCTTCGTTTGAAGCCCAGCTGATTGGAGCGGCAAAGCAGATTAGAGCGGATTAGCTCAGGTTTAGCTTCCCACTTTCCATACTTCCTACCTAACAAAATTCAGTAAAAAAGCCGTGTGTGAAATAGCTGAGGAACAGTCCTGGCTATTTTCTGTCAGGCTTCAAAAACCAAAAAAGATACATTAAGATTCCTTTAGTAGTCCTCACCTATAGGCAGAAATTTCACCATACTAAAATGGACTACTTACACCCATAAAACAGATATTCTGGGAATCTATTAGAAGGAACTGACTTTATCCTTTCTCATCCATATAAACTAAACTTACTGTCTCTGTACTAGTAATACTATTACTAAATTTGCAGATGATACAACAGTGGTGTGACTCATCTCAGGAGGGGAGAGGGATGAGTCTGCCTAACAAGACGAGGTGGACTGGTTGCTTTCATGATGTGATGACAATAACTTGGTCCTTAACACCAATAAGACCAAGGAGCTTATAATGTAAAATAGAAGGAATAGATCAGATATCCAGCCCTTGCTTATCAATGGAGACCGAGTGGAGTAAGTTGCCAGTTTTATGTTTTTGGGTGCTATCATAAAAGAGGACCTGACCTGGAGTGCTCACATTGCAGCATTGGTCAAAAGGGCCCAGCAGAGATTATACTACCTGAGACTTAACAACTGAAATAACAACTGAATGAAAAGCTGCACCATAGAGAGTATTTTAACTTACTGTATTTGTGCATGGTTTGCCAATTGCACAGTGGCAGATAGGACAGTGCTCTAGAGCAGCGATGGCGAACCTTTTTTGGCTCATGTGCCATAAGTGGGGGTAGCGCAGGAGGGTCATTTGCAGGCATGCTGCACCCATAATGCAATGCGTGAACCCCCCAAGTGCGCATGCACACACTACAGGTGCGACCCCCCCATTTTTGCATGCTTTTTTCACCCTCCCCAGGCTACAGAGGCTTTATAGGAGCATGGGGAGGGTGAAAAAAGCCTCCCTGTCCCCCCGGAAGCCCTCCGGAGGCTTCAGGGACCTTCAGGAGGCTTCCCTGAAGCCTCTGAAGCAGTCAAAATGACCCTCCGAGCAAACCAGAAGTCACTTCCGATTTGCTCGGAGGGTCGTTTTAAGCACTCCGAAGGCTTCAGGGACTTTCAGAAGGCTTCCCTGAAGTCACTTCCGGTTTGCTCGGAGGTTTGTTGTGAATGCTCCAAAGGCTTCAGGGACCTTCAGGAGGCTTCCCTGAAGCCTCAGAAGCAGTCAAAATGACCCTCCAAGCAAACAGGAAGTAACTTCTGGTTTGCTCGGAGGGTCATTTCAAGCGCTCCGAAGGCTTCAGGGACCTTCAGGAAGCTTCCCTAAAGTCTCCGGAGCAATCAAAATGACCCTCCGAGGAAACAGGAAGTCCATTCCCGAACGTCCGGTTTGCCCATAGGGCCGTTTTTTTGCACTCCGGAGGCTTCAGGGAAACTCATGAAGCCTCCAGAAGGCCTCCGGCGGGGAGGGGAGGCTCTTTTCACCCTCTCCAGGCTCCTATAAAGCCTCTGGAGCCTGGGAAGGGTGAAAAATGGCTTTAAAAAGGGTGAGCGCCTCGCGTGCCCTGACAAATGGCTCCGCGTGCCATCTGTGGCACATGTGCCATAGGTTCGCCATCACTGCTCTAGAGGTTTAATATCATTGCCCAGAGGATCATTGTTGGCCTTCTACCCTCTTTGAAAGAGCTTTATAGCTCCCACTGCCTTAAGAAAGCTCAAAACATTCTTAAAGATCCATCTAATCCTGGGCACCCCTTTTTGTTTGAACTATTACCATCTGGCAGGTGGTACAGGATAATAAAAACAAGGACAAATAGGCTAAAAATCAGCTCCTAACCTAGGGCATTAGCTATATTGAATTCTACTGTATAGTGCAATACTAATGAAATATCGGGTTTTCAATTCAATTGCACAGAATGTGAAGGGTGTGTGTTTGTGTTCTATTTTTATAGTTATAATATACACTGAAGATGGCATTTAATTTAGTTGTACGATGTGCCATGACAATAAAGTAAACCAAACTAAACTCTTGCCCCTCTGGTGAATTCTCTTTCTCCTGGAATCCAGACAACATTGTATCACATGTTTCCTGACAGAGTCCTGTAAGTACTCACTTGGTGGTGACTCCAAACAAATATTGGATAGATAGGAGATTCATGGTAGTCTTCTTGAACTGACCCTCAAATTTGTTTGGATAGAATGGAAAAGGGGCACCAAGTTGGTTTCTTAACATTCAGAAGTAACAACCCTATAATACATCAGATTTTCATCAAGTTGTGAGTGCTTGCTTTAGAGTCATGAGAATTGTACCATTGTAAGCTTTAGCTGATTTTCTGAAAATAAAGATCCCTTCCGGAACCAAGAAAGTATAAGCAAATACAAGGAATTCGTTTGTGGAGTGGAAGGGAAGGAACAAAGCTTTCTAACAATGTATAATTTTAACAATGCGTAGTTTATTGGGGTTGTGTTTGAGGTCATACATTCAAAAGAAAGTCCATTCTGCTTTTCAGGGGATTTCCACTAGCAGATGGCCACTAGCCAGATAAAAAAAAATCATTAGTTTTCTCTCACTCTTATTTTCCTACATTTTGTACTAAAAGGCATATTGCAAGGGAGCAGTATGGTTCTGATTGCTATTCTGGTAGCATTAATCATTATAAAGGGAGGACAGATTCCATTTTAACCCTGAATTTTAAAAGTGAAATGTAGATTGATGTCTAAGAAGCATCAAATCAGTCAGTGCGGCTAACGGTCATCTTCAGAAGATTTGGATTTGTCTTTGACCCCACTAGATTCTGAGGAGAGATGAGTAAGTTATCTTCAGAAGAAATAAATCAAAATGCATTGCTGGAATTTTAAGCTTAGTGAACCAACTAAAAGGCTTAATTTTAAAACTAGCTTGAGGCATAGGGGGAGTAAAAAAATAATAGGATTTTGACCCAGTTAAAAATTGCTAGACATGGGAGGAGGGACTTGACGTTGTGGTGAAATGAAGGACTTTGCTGGAGCTCCGAGATCGCTGCCAAATTCCGGTCGCCTGGACGGTCCAATTGGACTTAAACCGTCCCGTAGAGATGATGACAAGTAGGAGTATACCCTGTTGATCCCAGAGCCACCCACAAAGTCTCTGGTGATCCGGGGAAAAGCACCTCTTGCCAGCGACTACGAGTCATCCATTAGGCTGCTGGAACTTCTGACAGCTCCGTAACGTAAGGGCAGGAGAAAAGCATGTCATTTTGGTGAGAGTTTTAAATTTTTTTATTGGAGAGAGAACACCCTAAATCTGGAGATTTAATTCAAAATAAAGACTGATGAGAGAGTAAGTGGTGGATTTAAGACATGGTCAATTGAAGGTTTCCTTTTTTTCCCTTTTTACTGCCTGAAGCCTGATTGGACTTACATTGTAATTCACTTTTTAAATGGACTGGCTCTTTGTGCTTTTTTATTTTCTTTATTGGAATATTTATTGGAATCTTTAGAATCATTGGCACAATTAAGCTTTAACTGTCTAAGAATTTCCTTTTTTTTACTTTTGCTTAATGAACTATTGTATTTCCCCTTTCCTGGCTTTCCTTTTTCTATTTTTTTAGAGTAAAGGCAGAGTGTAATAAAGGCTGAGAGTGGGAAACAAGTATCACTGCCACCTAGTGGATTTGAAACAATGTTTTTATTTTTGTATGAATGTTTGGAGAGAAGCTGTTCCCTTCAAGGTTACTTAATCAAGGCTTGATAGTGAGAGGAACACGGTTGTTTATACAGGTGTTCCTTGGGAAACTTTCAGTGTCTGGAAATTAACCTTGAAAGAATAAATAAAATTTTTTAAAGGGAAAGCTCAGAATGACCTTGGAAAGGCTTTCACTTTATAAAAGCTTTGAACTCTTTTTCTACTTTTTTGGTGGCAGTGTTTATCTCACTCTGTTTTGGAAGTTGTGACTCCTTTCTGTTTACTTCTTCTTTTTTGAATTTTTTTCTTTGTTAGATTGTTTTAAGTGAATTGGACTAAGGGAAAATTTAAACACTTTTTTCTTTTTTCCTTTTTCCTTTTTCTATTTCCTTTTCATAATTTTTGCATCTTCATATTTCTATATTTTTATTTGGGAACTGTTCCTTTTATCCCTTTTTGCTCCCCCCCTTTTTTCCTCTTCCTTTTTTAATTAGAATCAACTGGATAAGGGCATACAAGGGATTAAAGATATTTACCTTTTTGGTTTTTATATTATTGTATATTTTCCCTTTTTCTTCTTTTGGCTTTTTCTGTTGCCCCTTAACTCCTGTTTATTGTTTTATTTTTTGACCTCCCCATGGTCACTTGGGATTAAAATCCCACCCCACACTAGGCGGATTAAAACACAAAAAAGAAGATGAGTAAAAAAAATAACAACTGTTGGCTCTGCAACAACAACCCCCTCCTCTTCACCTGCAGGAGGACAAAGATCAATACAGATGATGCTTCAACAGGAAAAAGACAAGGGAGTAACATGCAAGGAATACAAAAATTACAAGAGCAGAGAGCATTGAAAAAAGAACAAAAACCATTGAAAAAAGAACAGAGAACATGGAAAAGAGAATTGAGATGATAGAACATCGAATAGAAAATATAGAACAAAAGACAGGTAAAACAGAAGAAATAATTGAAAATATTCAACAATGGATGATGAAATATGAAGACAGACTACAAAAAATTGAAGAAAAGAATGAACAAAGAGAGAAGAAAATTGAGGACATTGACACTAGATTGAGTACGGTGGAAAAACATAACAGCAGAATATTGGGATGGGAGATGGATCGGTCAGAATTTTTCTTAAGATTTCAAAATATAGAAGAAGAAAAAGGAGAGAACTTGGCACAAATAATATCAGAAATTCTGACAGATGTGTTAGAGATAGCCCAAGAGAAGATGATGGATGGTATAGATGAGGCGTTTCGAGTTTACACAAGATATGCAATGAGAAATGCTCTCTCTCGAGGGAAGTTCATGTAAGATTTACTAAGAAAATAATCAAGCACAAATTCTACAGAAAACAAGAGATAGAAAACTGGAATATAAAGGCAAGGATATTGTAGTTTTAAAACAAATTCCAAGAAGAGTGAGAGAGACAAGAAGAGAATATCAATTCCTGACTAAGATTCTACTTAAAAAGATGTCAATTATAGATGGCTTATACCAGGAGGTCTAATATTTGCATGGCAAGGACAAAGATACAGAACAGACACAACTGAAAAAGCAGAAGCATTCTTCATAGAACATCTGAGAGGGAAGGCTGAGAAGCCTGGAAAAGAAGAATTATTGGTAGAACTCCAAGAGGCATCCACAGCCGAGACTGAGAAAGTTGAAGGTGCTGTAGGTGGGATTGAAACAGAAGAAGATGCTGTAGGCGGTGTTGATATTAGAGAACCACAAGAACCAAGATCAACTAGAGCTATAAATCCTACTTATAAAATATAAACATGGAAGAGAAAAAAATGATTACAATCAATATAGGTGGACTTAACTCAGCAATTTGTGGAAGAATATTCCACAAATTAGAAAAAATTAAAATTTGATATAATCTATCTACAAGAAGTGCATATTCAAAAACAGTATGAATATTTATTGGTGCAGCCAAAACTTGGGAAAATATTTACTGCATTGGCAAGCTGTAAGAAAAGAGGAGTGATCTTTTACATTAAATACATAATTCCAGCGAAACAAATTTATATAGATGATGGAAGTATCTTGATGGGGGAAATTATAGACAACTCCAATAAAATACTTTTAATTGCAATTTATGCTCCTAATGATAAACAAGATGAATTTTATAGAAAAGTACACAGGAAAATAATTGACTTGACTATGCTGACATTTGTATGATGGGAGATTTTAATGAAATTGTGGACTATAAAACAAAAAACAACAAAGCTAAATAGAAAACCACTCCCAAAATCCCTTTTTAAAATGACAGATGAAATAAAGCTAAAAGATGTCTGGAGAGAAAGAAATCCCACCAAAAAAACAATATACCTTTTATTCAAATAGACACTTATCATGTTCCAAAATTGACATGATATGGGCTACAACAGAATTGACTTGTAATGTACAGGAACTTGAGATTGAAACAAGTAATTGGGTGGATCACAATACAATTATAATTAAATGGAAAGGGCAATTGAAAAGATCTAGATGGACATTAATTATATAAATTAATATAAAACAAATAAAGAAAAGAAAACACAAGAAAGGATCTGTTAATAGAGCTCATATCAATAATGTTATAAATAGAGTTCTAGTCTTCTTGCAAAGTCTGTTTCTTGATCTGAACAACTTTGAAGGATTGACATTTCCATCTAATTGATACCCTCAATGTTGCCTAATCTTGGTTATGGCAAATGAAAATAAGCTGGCACCGAATTTGTAGGTGCAGCTATTCAAAGGCTGTGCTCACAGAATAACAGGTATAATTCTTTGTAAGATTGACAGATTTGCCAATGGTTTTTCATGCCCAAAGTATCCCATCTTGAATACTTCCTTGAGTTTTAAATAGGGCTACCTTTTTTTGGGGGGGGGAGGAAATTATATTTGTACAAAATTTGACAGGATGGTGCAAGATACAGTTGCCTGTTAAGTGCAGATGGTAGTGTTGGACTTAAAAGACATAAAGAGTTTTCCTTCCTTCCTTCCTTCCTTCCTTCCTTCCTTCCTTCCTTCCTTCCTTCCTTCCTTCCTTCCTTCTTCACTGTCACATTAGAATTAGCAACATAAATAAACTGCTTTCAGCATGATCTGTCCCAGGGATGAAATCCACTTACCTTTGCTACCGGTTTGGTAGCAATGTGAGCGCGTATGCTCAGAACGTCAAAAACAGACATGATGATGTCTTGGCAAGTGGGCAGAGACTGCCACCAAGCATTCATGCAAAGGTAAGCGAACAGCAAGGGGGGCTCCACTGTGCCACGTGATATAGATTAGCTAGAAAGCAGAAAATCCTGCTTTTAGCTAATATAAATTGTGCATCGCAGCTGATTGTCAGAAAAACCAGTTCGCCTGAACAGGTTTCAATTTTTTACTACCCGTTCGGGCAAACCAGTAGCATTTTTACTACTGGTTCGGGCGAACCAGTCCAAACTGGTAGCATTTCACCCCTGATCTGTCCCCAACTTGGACCTTCAGATTTTTCAGTCCTGAAACCATTACTGTTGAAACTGAGTTCATCCATTTTGCTCTTTAGGGAGTATGTGAAAAACTGCCTGAAATTATTACCTGACTGGTGGAAGAGGCATTTAGAGATGTCCCTACTACTAAAAGATCAACTGTCTGGTATCAAAGAGAGGTTCTTTTTTGAGTGGCTCCAGGATTACAAGCTGCTGTTTCTAGAGAAATATACTTGGTCTCATTTAAACCAATATTTAGGAAAATGGCAAATATATGTCTTCCACCAAGCTTTGAACTGTTAAACTCATTTTATTAGCATTGGTTTTAATTGTTTTGACTTTAGTTTTATATTTTATATTTTGCATCTTGTTTTATTGTTGTCAACAACCTAAGTATTTATATAAACAGCTGAGGTATAAATAAAAGAATAAATAAATAAATAAATAAAGCAAGTTAGTTATATCCACTGGGGACACCAGAATGCAACCTTGCCTATTAGACTGGATTTTGATATGTTAACCAAGTATGTCTAGCAACTTTTTTAAAAAGTTTTTTTTTATTTTTAGACAAAGACATGAAACATAAAACCATCATCAATATATATACATATAGCATGTTGTTTGGTTACAAACATTTGTGCATTACTGCTTTCAATTATACATAAAATCACAGATTGTCAAATATACATAGGTACATTATTCTCATTGTAGATCATATGTTCAACTTACAATTATTATTCCTTCATTTTAAACAAATATTCTAAAGATTAGATTCATGTATATACCAACATTCCATTATATCGTTATTAATCTATTTAGTAATAATATGTCTTTATAATATCACCTATCTCATTCTATTGTTCCTACCATATAAAAAAATTCTCCAACATTTTGTATTTGTGCATCACCATTTTCAATTGTATATAAAGTCACAAATTGTCCATCAAATATACATAGATACATTGTTATCATTTTACATCATATATTCAACAATTGTTATTCCGTCATTTTAAGCAAACTATTCTAGATATTCGATTCATATATATATGCCAATATTCCATTGCATCATTATAAATCTATTTAATAATAATATGTCTTTATGGTATCACCTGTCTCATTCTATTATTACTATATGAAAAACTTCTCCAAGATTTTTCATTTCCATATTTTTTTTTATCTAACCACTGGTAGAACAAATCCCATACCTTATAAAATTGTTCATCTTCTTGTTCTCTAATTTCAAATGTCAATTTACTCATTTCAGCACATTCCATTGTTTTTTGAATAACTTCCTCCTGCGTTGGTATTTTCTTGTTTTTCCAATTTTTTGCAAATACAATTCTAGCTGCCGTTAAAACATTTACAATCAAATAATTCAGATCTTTATTATATGTTTCTGGTATGATTCCCAATAAAAAAATCTCTGGTTCAAAGTCTATTTGTTTTTGTATCATTTTCTCCAACCACGTGTGAATGTTAGTCCAGTACCTTTTAGCTTCTATGCAAGTCCACCATATATCGTAATCACTGTTCCCTCTAAGGTGCGCGGCCGCGCAGGTGGCAAGAAAACACCGTGCAGCAGTTTCCAACTGCTGCGCAGTGTTTTGTACTGTCACAGGCGCCGGAGGCTGGGGAGGTCCTTTGCAGACGGCTAGAACTGGCCGCCCGCAAAGGACCTCCCCGGACTTGTTTTGGTGAGCGCGGGGCGACTGAGTTCAGGAAAGGGGGGGTCCTTTGTGGGCGGCCAATCCTAGCTGTTTGCACCTGGCGCTGCGGCTAAAATAAACCCCCAAAGCCCTTGCCGCTACTGGAATATCTGCTGCCGCCTCCTCCTCCTCTAACAGCACCACCACATTTGCTGCTCAACGCTGCGGCTGAGGTGAAGCCGGCAAAGCTCCCGCCGGTGCCCCCGCCCGTGGCAGCGGCACCTCCCCCTCTGTTTGGAGCACCTGAGCTGAGCCCCGCGTTACCCCTGCTGCCCCCTCCTTCTCTGCTGTGCTTTTGAGGAGCCATGAGGCCACGGGAGCCAGTAGGAAGGCGGCGGAGGGGTCGGGAGCAGGGGAAAAAGGCCTCATGGCTTCTCAAAAGCACAGCGGCGGCGGAGAAGGCAGCAGGGGTAATGTGGTGCCCAGCTCAGGTGCTCCGAGTGGAGGGGGACGCGCCGCCGCCGCTGCCACAGGTGGGGGCGCCAGCGGGAGCTTTGGTGGCTTCACTCCAAATGTGGTGGTGCTGGAGGAGGAGGAGGAGGAGGAGGAGGAGGAGGAGGAGGAGGAGGAGGAAGCTGTTATTCTGGTGGTGGCAAGGGCTTGTTGGCATCTTCAGCGGCAGCCCTGCCCCCTGTGAAAAAAAACCGAAGATGGAGCAGGTCCACGCAGATGACGTTGCCGCAACATGACTGGAGGAGGAATTCTGGGAGTTGAAGTCCACAAGTCTTCAAGCTGTCAGGTTTGAAGACCCTGGTTTTTTTTTCCTAAAGGGTTAGGGGTGCAAGGGTCTTGCAACTTGACAGCTTTAAGACTTGCATGCTTCAATGCCAGAGTTCCTGAGCCAACATGACTGGAGGAGGAATTCTGGGACTTGAAGTCCACAAGTCTTCAAGCTGTCAGGTTTGAAGACCCCTTGGGGGTTTTTCCCCTAAAGGGTTAGGGATGCAATGATCTTGTAACTTGACAGCTTTAAGACTTGCATGCTTCAAATGCCAGAGTTTCTGACCCAACATTTTGGTTGCTAAGCAGGAGCGTTGTTAAGTGATACTATATAACACTTTTAATTAAGCGGGTACCTTGAATAAACATAACTTTTGAGTTTCAAATAATACAGATTTCGTTGTTGTCTTAGATGACACCTGTGAAAAAAATTCAGGTGCTGCTCAGGCATAAAAATGTGCCGCTCAAACACTATACTTTTCTGCTCACACTGAAAAAAAATGAGAGGGGACATTGATGGTAATATGAACCCAGTGTCTGATGATATTTCCAACACTTTTCAGACTTGTTCTTGGACATCCTTGGATATGGGATTTGTTTTATCGGTGGCTGGAAAAAAGAACCTGGACAGGAAAAATGTTTTACTTATGTTTTAATTGAAGGAGAAAAGTGAGAATACAATAATGTTGTTAAATAGGCTAATAACGATACAATGTTTTAATTGAAGGAGAAAATACAATAATTTTGTTAAATAGACTAATAATAATACAATGAAACACTGACATATATATGAATAATTTAGAATTTTTTGTTATAAAATGAAGGACAAAGATAATAATGAATTAATGTACATTTGATAGAGGATTGGTAATATAATATATAACTCTAAGTGCATACTATAAAGATATCCTGTTGAAAATAATGATAGATATATAAACATAAACACTTGGTAAACTCTTTTATACTGTAAACTTATTTAAAATGAGACAATAATTACATAAAGGTAGGTTGTTATTAAGCAGACAACCAAGAATGTAAGAGAATTAAGTTTATTGAAAAGAAATATTAATCATAATTGAATATATGCTGTACAATGAAAGTGAGGTTTTTGGTTATATTGGATGGAAAATCTGTGATTATATATGTAATCGAAAATACGGATGCAAAAACACTTGTAACCAAACGACATGCTGTATGTAATGGATGAAAAATTTTTAATGTTGTCTTTTATGTTAAAAAAAATGTGAAAAAAATCCCCCCCCCCCAAAAAAAAGGTAGCCCTATATAAAACTCAAGGAAGTATTCAAGATGGGATACTTTGGGCATGAAAAACCATTGGCAAGTCTGTCAATCTTACAAAGAATTATACCTGTTATTCTGTGAACACAGCCTTTGGATAGCTGCCACCTGCAAATTCAGTGCCAGCTTATTTCCATTTGCCATAACCAAGATTAGGCAGCATTGAGGGTATCAATTAGATGGAAATGTCAATCCTTCAAAGTTGTTCAGATCAAGAAACAGACTTTGCAAGAAGACTATAACTATGCATTATTGATATGAGCTCTATTAACATATCCTTTCTTGTGTTTTCTTTTCTTTATTTGTTTTTGTTCAGTCATTAATTTGTGCCCAACTTTTCACAAAGCCATGGGCCAAAACATTCTAGGACCCTGTGTCCTTCACTGTCTCCCAAGGTTTCTCTTCTTTATAGGGTTTATTTATTTTCACAATGCTTCTGATTTTTTTCTCTAAGGTCACCCCCTTCACTGCCTATAAGTAGGGAGCAGTAAAGCGGGGGATCATCAGCATTGTGACAGTATGTTAGAATTAAAAGAGGCACATCATCTGTCATATGAACTTGCATACATTATGCACAATGCTCTTTTAGTTGATAACATAAACTGGGGAACGATAACACAGTTTTCTCCCAGAGGAATTTTCTCATTGGAAAGGATGGACATAGATTGGACAAGAGATTTAAAGTGAAGAAAGGATGGTTGGCATTCAAAAAATGGATAGCAAGCAGTGTTGCATACTTTTTTTTGTGGAGAAGGAAAGCAGCAGTAAAGCAGTGATTTCTGCCCAATCCAAACATTTACTGAATGGAAGTTTCTTGCCTCTAGAAAAGTCTATCCTGTTGTTAAGTGTATAGCTAATGCTTCCTACTTAAAATTAAGTAATCACTTAACTGCTCACAATAGAATCCCTTATGCCACCAGGCTTGAAATTTTAGGCTTGGACAACCTAGAACTACAACGACTAAATTCTGAACTAAGCATAGTACACAAAATCTGCTACAATGTCCTACCTGTCAATGACTACTTCAGCTTCAACCACAATAATACAGGGGCAAACAATAGGTACAAACGCAAGGTAAACCACTCTGAACTCGATTGCAGAAAATATGACTTCAACAACTTCTGACCATTGACCAGTGGTCAATGCCTGGAATGCATTACCCAACTCTGTTGTTACATCCTCAAACCCCCATAACTTTAACCTTAAAAACTATCTAGTGTGGACCTCACCCCATTCCTAAGAGGTCCGTAATGCCTACCGTCCCTGTCCTATTGTCCCCATTTATTCGTACCCATTTCCAATGTTCATGTCCATGCTTATACTTATACCTGTTATCTTGTACTTGTTTGACAAACTAAATAAAATAAATAAATAAATAAAATTTTGTTGGCAGGCTGTGGCAGAATGTAATCTTATATTTTCTCAGCTTCCCTGAAAGACTTTCTACATCAGGAAGACATCTTCCCCATCTCTTCTCTTCATGCTTTAGTGCAGGGATGTCCAAACTTGGGAACTTTAAGACTTGTGGACTTCAACTCCCAGAATTCCCCAGCCAAAACCCCTGCTTTAGTCGTTTTCAAACACCACCCAGTTCTGCTTTAGCAATCTTTTCCAACCTCCTCTGGAATGAACAACTTTGCCTATCAGACTGGATTTTGTTAGCATCTGTTCAGAAATTCAAATGGCCAGATTTATTGTTTTAAATTTGGGTGCCATGGTTGGTTGGTTGGTTGGTGTTTTATTTATTTATGAAAGCATTTCCCCTTTGTGGCTCATTTAAGATTTTGTTTTCTTCTTTTGTGTTCTTAGCTTTCATTTCATAGTTAGCAGTTCATATAGCTGGAAATCTAGGAACGTTGGCCTTTTTTTATTATTATATTTACTCTGTAACCCTGCATTTTTCAGAAAAAAATAAATGGAAGAAACAATAAGATGTGGTTGTCATGATCCTATCCAAAGTTGCTCCCTCTTTCCACACCAGGCAATGGTATCCAGGAGAAAATGCATAATTTTTTTAAAAAAATAATTGAAATTAATACTGCATACACACACACACACACACACACACACACACACACATATATACATATACATATACATATACTTGTTTTCGTAGATTTTCACGGGTGTAGGTATGCTGGTTTTGTTGTATTCGGGTCTTTTCCTGTGTAAGGTTACCCGTGTAACCTTACACGGGAAAAGACCCGAATACAACAAAACCAGCATATACATATACATATACATATACATATATATACACTGTATATAAAGTATTGACATACTGCCACCTAGCGATCAGAAACCAAATATGTTCAAAACTGTTGGGGTATTTCCTCCCTTGTGTTGATTCTGCATATAACTTTCATATTTTCATAGACGTGGTTCAGGATGATGGTTGTGACCCATCCCATCCAAGTCTGCATGATCCTCATTTCATCTGTTATCACAACCTGCAGAAGAACAAGTGAACTAGCAGTGTATATTTTTTTCTTTGCTATTTGCATGTAGCAATTATTTCCACATCCCACTATAACCTGATATGGATCAATTGTCAGCACATCAACCCCTTCAGAAGGTCGATTTTCCCAGTTCTCTTTGGGAAAACTTAAAATCTTATGAACATCTTATTCAGCTTTTATACACAAGCACCAGGTTTATGAACCCCAGCCTGTTAATACAATACAATAGCGCAGTTGGAAGGGACCTTGGAGGTCTTCTAGTCCAACCCCCTGTCTAGGCAGGAAACCCTATACTGTTTCAGACAAATGGCTATCCAACATGTTCTTAAAGACTTCCAGTATTGAGGCATTCACAACTTCTGGAGGCAAGCTGGATTAATTGTTCTAACTGTAAGGAAATTTCTCCTCAGTTCTAAGTTGCTTCTCTCCTTGATTAGTTTCCACCCATTGCTTCTTGTTCTACCCTCAGGTGCCTTGGAGAATAGTTTGACTCCCTCTTCTTTGCGGAAACCCCTGAGATATTGGAAGACTGCTATCATATCTCCCCTAGTCTTTTCATTAAACTAGACATACCCAGTTCCTGCAACCGTTCTTCATATGTTTTAGTCTCCAGTATGTTCCTGTATTAGAAATGAAAATAGTCCCATTCTACTTGAACCTGGCAGTTATTTTTTGAGATAGGCCTCAATACATTTGGATGTGTGCCAAGCAACTTGTGCACCCTGATTTAAAATGCTGATGTTTTGAAAGCCCAAATTAGTTTTAATTTGGATTACTTTTGAAACCCACTCTAATCCTATCAGCCTAAGTGGAATTTTACTCCTTCTATGGTCAAATGTCAAAAGAGATAGGTTCATAGACATGAGAATAAAGCAGCCTGGATAATTTAATCATTTTAAAGCCCTACAACTTGCTAGAAAAGTAGTGAGTCATTTCCAAAGTTATGGTTTAATACAATGATTATTTACTCAGTGTTCCATTGGAATTATATAGTCTTCTTCCTGGAAATACAGTGCTGGGAACATAATTTATTTTCTGAATGTAGTAAACTTCTAAAGGCAAGAAATATATACACATACCATAACAAAGTGAAGATTCTGCATTCATACCCACATCCACATTTGTTATTTAAAAAGATGATATACCTCCCTTTGCATTTCCAGCCTCCTCTTGAAGACATTCCAATACGACTGTGCTTATTTGCATACAAATGCAGGAAGTTACCTTTCAGTAACTTTCTGCATTTGAGGTACTGTGGAAGCAAAGAAAAGTGAACAGAATGAGCTATCTAATAGTGGAGTAAAAGTGAAACATGATACCCAGGCAAATACATAAGTAAACAGTGCTGAAATTAACATATAGGTAGCCTAAATGAAAGAAGAACAATACAAAAATGTGAACAAATTTTCATGATTCAAACTCTGTTTCTGAGTAACACGTTTGAAGAGTATAAAGAGTAGATGAACCTGAATTATGAATCAGCATTGCAATGTAATGCATTTAATCATTTTTATTTATTCATATAAATGTATATACTTATATTTACTTAATTTGAATATGTCACCCATCTCACTCTGAAAAACCAATCTAGGCAGTTTACAATTGAAACCATAAATTTAAAGCAATATTCAAAACATTAAATACAAAGGCAAGAAGCAAAAAGACAGTACACTGGTAGCTTCCTCTCAGTTAATCCATCTACCACTTCCAAGCTTTCAGGCTAATTGGGAGAGTTGGGTTTTAATGCCTTTCCAGAGTCCAGGAGTGGGGAGCAGACCTCACCAAAGCAAGAAACAATGAAATGCAAAACGAGAAATTGTCCTTCTGGAACAGACACCGAAAGAAAACTAGCAGATTCAACAGTCATCCTGACCCCAGACCTGGGAACAAAGCCAGGTTTGTGAAATCTTGTGGAATATCTACAGGTTGGTACTATACTATGTAGTGGGAAACCCCCCCCCCCCTTCTTTCCCAACAAATACAATGGGGAGTGCATCCCTTCCCTCTCCCACCTTTTGCAAATGATTGAGATAAAATTCAGTTATTTTCTTTGCCTAATCCCATAGACTCAAATTGACCCTTCCTGTCCCAAATGAAGCTCCACATTGCAATTCCATCTAGACCAAAGAAGAGCAGATCACAACACACTCCAATGAAAACCCTTACAAGGAAATTGCAACCTAGAGAAACCCTAACTTTCCATCTTATTATCATTTGATGGGCTCAATATCCACCTCTTTAACCATGAATCTCTCCAGTTCTCCTGCCGTGCTGACAGACCTGTTTTGCCTAACAACAGACCTTGCCCTGACACTCGTCCAGCTTCCCCTGGGATTTTGTATCTCTTAATTTCTATAAATAGAATAGAATTCTTTATTTCCCAAGTGCGGTTGGACACACAAGGAATTTGTTTTTGGTGCATATGATCTCAGTGTACATAAAAAGACAAGATACATTCATCAAGAATCATAAGGTACAGCACTTAATGATATCATAGGGTACAAATAAGCAATCAGGAAACAATTAATATAACTAGACAGTTATAAGAGGTGCAGATGACAAACTCAATAATTCCTCTGTAGAACTGTATCAGCAGCTCCTTGGGAGAAAATCTTTTCTTTCCCATTGTTCAGGGTCCCTCTTGCTTGTGAAGCAGGTACCCAATGATGATTGCATGTAGGAAGTTATCACCCAGCCCTCTCCCAGAAAAATGAAATATCCTAGGAAATATTGAAAAGGCAGAATATTTCTCTGGATGTGAAAAGGAAGAAACATGTTTTATAAAGACAGAATAGCTCCCTGCAGCTTCCTGCCCCCACCCACTTTGTCAATGGGCCATTAAGAAGGCCAAGCCAATCCCACTACATAATAAAAAGTTCTCCCCTTCAGCTCCAGGGGGATGGGATTAAGGCATGATAATATTAGCCCTTTACCCAACTCACCACATGGCATCTAAGAACTCAACCAAACCTGGATTCAAAACACAGCCTAGAGAGCTGCCCCTGCATGGTCCCATGGGAATCTGACAACCAATCAGAATACAAGCTCAAGATCAAAGGCCAGAGAGGCATAAAACCAGGGACACTGTATTTCAGGCCCTTCTCTTGAAGCATGCAATCACCTTTTCTGTTCAGGAATCAAGCCATGTGGTCCTGTCCACCATTAAAACCATCATTCCAAGCAGCCTCCATGTCTCCTGTGTCTTTTTCCCCACTTGGAGCCGAACCCAGAAGGACATTTCTTTCAACAGCAATAAACATGGTTCTTTTCTTCGGTGTTGTGCTCTTTACTTTGGCAAACTTCCAAGACAACAGATCTTCAGGAAGATGCTGTTTTAGTAGACAAGAACCACAAAAGAGAAGGTAGGCAAAGATCCACTAGGGGACTTTAATTGTTTAATTGAAAGGAATTGCAGCCTGTCACATATAATATGCTCAGGAACATAAAGGACAGAGTATAATTAATCTCATCTGGGGGCAATAAGACATTATTTACAAATAGATCTCTATTGTTAATTAGTATGGAAGCATTTACTTCTACATTTCTTATTTTGAAGGATGCTGGTAGCATTTGACTTATGACCACAGCTGGGACCAAATCTCAGTCATCGAGCAACACAGTCTTTAAACGAGTTACCCAAATAACTATTTTGCTCAATGATTGCAATCCTGGAACTCATTAAGAAATTTCCTGAGTCATTAAGCAGACAAAGCAAAGATCTGCCTGTCAGGGACATATCCCTTCTGTGTGCAAAGGGAGCTGCTCTGATGGGCTGCTCTTTCCTGCAGCCTGCCAGAGCAATTCTCTTCCCTACATGGAGGGGAGACAAACTCCTCCAGCAGAGTGAAAAAATCCCAGTTCAGATCCCAGTTCTGTTCTGCACTGTCATGAGTTCATCTCTTCTCTATGTGCAAAAGAGAACGCTTTCAAGGGTCTGCAGAAATTGAGTTCGAGTCTTAGGACATGACTTCTATTTCTGCAGCTCTTTGGAGAAGTTGACCTCACCCCTGTGTATGGAGAACTCCTTCAATCTGACATTTAATTCTGCAGCCTGCCAGAGAAATTCCACTTCTAGCAGGCAGTTTCAAAGAGCTGTTTGACGGAGGGAATCTCAGCATTGTGGCAAGCAGTAACAACTTGCAATCTTCCCTGCTAGCAGAAAAGACTGCAAATGGTGATTGCTGGGTACTTGCCAACCTAAACACGAACAGGTTGTAAGCACCCAGATTGTCATTGTGTGACTGTAGAGAGGGGTGCAACATTTTGCAATGGTCAGAAGTCCTTTATAGGCTGTAAAACACCTTTTCAAGGGCTGTTGTAACTTCAAACAATCATTAAGTGACCAGTCAAGGACTACCTGTATACAGTATTATTTATTATTGGATAAATCTTCTGGGTGTAAAGTTGTTTCAGTTTGCAAAGTTCAATTATTTATTTAATATGCTTCTGTACTAATTCTCATAAAAACAATTTTAAAAAAAACTTACAATAACACTTAAATGAAGAAAGCTTACAACAACACCAAAAATGAATGAAGAAGCTTACTGTGATTGTGTATATTACTAAATAACATAAAGCACATTATGTTATTTAACAACTAGGTTAAAAATTAAACAAAACAACTAGATTAAAAAGGAAACAAAACAAGACCATGAATCTAACATTCATACAATTTGTATGATAGCATAAGTCTTCACGTGGCATGTAAATGTTGCAATAGTTGGAGATGTGGGAATGTGGGAAGAGTATTCCAAAATCAGCACCACCAATCAAATCACCAAGAAATCTCTCCAAAATGGAAGTCTTGTTATAGATTGTCTATAGATGTCCTTTACCTTTTTCAACTCCCTCAACTTCCTCTAAACAAGGCACAAAGATGAGAGATTGCACAACCATGATTCTGTCCAAGGCCTGCACTGCCTTCTTATTCCAGGTAGTAGCCAAGTCTTTGCAGAACCATAAAGCAGAACCTCAGGACTTACTCCCAGCTGCCTTAGAACCCCACTGGGTCCATCAAGTGTGAGGGGTGGAACAATTGAATAGGTCCTGCCTCCTTGCATAAGGTGGTAGGAAAGGAAAATCTTAAAGTTACCTGGGCATGATCTGACCATGACAAAGGAGACAGGGAAATTTTCCCCTCAGATCACATTGCCACAGCTTGACAAAAAAACAACAACCCATGTACAGTGTGTGACCAGTTTCTAGTTGAGCCCTAAATAAACTGGGGTAGGCCTGAGTTACTTCTGAGGTAAGTCCCAATGAAAGGAAATTAAAGTTCCCCATGATTATAAGCCTAGGAAACTCCACAGTCAATCCTGAGGCAGCCTCAGGGAGCAGGGAGGCTGTTACATTGGTACAGTAGAACAGTCTCGATTGATTACGTGACCTTATCTTTAGAAATCGGGTCTCATAACAGCAACTTGTAGAGCAGTGCTCCTGAAGGCCAAAAGACACCCTTGAAGGCTAAAAGAGACTCCTGAATGACAACTGCTAATGGCACACCTAAAATCCCTGAAGGCACATTTCAGAAAGGGAACCAGGGGTGGGCTGCTGTGGGTTCACACGGGTTTGGGTGATTCTTTAGCTTGGATTCTACCCAGTTCGGTGAACCCCCAAATGCCACCCCTGCCTGGCCACGGCCACTATGCCCATCCCCTCCCACCCTTCTGAATGCCTTCCAGACCACCACCAGGCATCGGACTGGGCGAAGACGATGACAGAGACAAAGATGGACCTGATTCCACAGGTGAGTCCTCCAGTTCCTCAGTGTAGACAGGACTGTCATCATTATTAGTAGTACAGATTCCTCTCGCCTTTGTGGCGGGGCTAGATGGTTCTTGTTCGTCCCCCTCGGGCTGCGGCAAGGTATTTAGAGGTCCCTGGCTACGCATCTGGTCCACATGGTGCTTCCACATTTGACTATCCATCAATTCTACCCTGCAAGAACAGGGCCCAGTTACAGCCGCCACCCTGCCAGGTACCCATAGGGGATTCTCCATAAAATTCTGTGCATAAATAGGATCCCCTAATTTAAATTTGTGGACCATCCCTCCAGAATCCAGAGGTTTCTCTGGTGCATAACTAGGATAACTAGGATCTATCTAAAGGGGTCCTCAGGCATCGTCCCATCAGAATTTTCGCTGGGCTTTTGTTAGTATTCAGGCAAGGGGTTGTATCAATGGTGGGTTCCAGATCCCATTCCAACTAGTATGGTTGGAACGGGCCCAGTGGCGTCCACATGGACGCTCACAGCACGTGCATGCATCCTAGTGCTTCCGCGAACCTCCACGATGCTCTGGTACCAGAACAGTATCCAGTGCTTCGGGCAGGCTCTGGTACGCCCGTACCAGGGTGTACTGCCTGCAACCCACCACTGGCTTGTATGCTGTATTAATAAGAAATGGTCTACCTTCTCCTGCCAACGGCTCCATCTTCGCCAGTGCCTCCTTAGAAGTTCAGAACATGCGTTCTGCCAGGCCATTACATGCTGGGTGGAACGGTGAAGTTAGGGCATGTCTGATTCCCTTACTTGCCAGGTGTCAGGGGAAAAAACGCCCTGGGGGAATCTGAGATCAATGGATCGGGCTGATTCCCTTCAGCATATCTTTTGAGATATTAAGAAAAATAAAAGTCTTAAAGAAGTATTCTAATTAATAAACAAACTTTAATAATAAAATAATAAAAGTAAATGAAGCAGAAATAACTAATGGTTACATTTTGATAATAAAAAGCTCCGGTAGCCAAGTTGGCAGCCGAACAAAGAAGAAAGGAATTCTGGAATGTGTAACGCATGCGCAATAAATCACTTTCAGATAACATTTTGTTTTATGACCTGCGCAATGAAGCTTTCTTAGTTTAACTCTTGAATGTCAATTCATTCAGTTCAGGCCTAGCAAACTTTTTAACATCGTGAGACCCCTTCTTTTGCTAGTCTGGGCTGACGTCATCAAATCATCAATTAAGGCACATCTTCTTTCGCAGATACTCGTGTTGATTTGCGGTGAGTGGTTTGTTAAGCATGTCTGCGATCTGATCATGTGTAGAAACATATTGCAATTTAACAAAACCTTGCTTAACTAATTGCTTTGTGTTTTGATAACGAATGTCAATGTGTCTGGACCTAGAACCTGTAAAATGTGACTCAGAAATATAAACCACAGATACATTGTCTTCCATCACAGTGATTGGTTGAATCGGACGCGTCCAGATATCTGTGATCAAAGCATCAAACCACGTTAGAGAATTACAAGCATCTGAAACACAAGCATATTCAGCTTCAGTAGATGAACATGAAACAAAACTCTGTTTTCTCACTTGCCAGTAAACAGGACAACCATTTAGGAACATCATGTAACCAGAAGTGCTTTTGCGTGACTTCTTGTCGCTCGCCCAGTTGGCGTCAGCAAAACAAATCAACTTTGGTTGATCAGCGCGTGTTGGTTCTAGCAATAGCTTCATGTGTTTAGTGTGTTTTAGGTATTTCAACAACTTCTTAATGCATGACCAATGAAATTGTGTTGCCTTACCTACGTGTCGTGATAAAAGATTAACACTAAGTGCGATGTCAGGTCTGGTCCAACTACTAATGTATAATAGTGAACCAATGACTGAACGATAAAGTGTTTGATCCTCGAACTCAGGACTTGGTTCATGTGTTAAGTTGTGAAAATCTGTTTGCATGGGTGTCTTTGTTGTGCTAGCATTTTTCATGTTGCAATGATGTAGAATGTGGTCAATTTTCTCTTCTTGTGAAAGACTAAACCCCTTCTGTGTCTTTTCAATTTGAACACCTAAATAAGTGCTAATGTGTCCTAAAGATTTTAGTGTGAAGTATCTCTGCAAACTTTTGGCAAAAATCTCACTCATTTTCTTATTTGGACCAATATAAACAATATCATCAACATAAACAAGAATTATCTCATATGCATTGTTAGATCTTTTTGTGAACACGCATTCATCAGTTTCGGACTTAATAAAGCCCATTGAATTTAGTTTGTCAGTAAGACATAAATACCACATTAAACATGACTGTTTCAGACCATAAAGACTTTTGTTCAGGAACCAGGTATCCCCTTCTTGCTTTCGGAATCCTGGAGGGCTTCTCACGTAGATCTCTTCATCTAGGTCTGCATGTAGATAAGCTGTGTCCACATCAAATTGGAAAACTTCTAAACCAAGAATAGTTGCAGTGGTTAAGGCAATTTTTACACTTTCAGTTCTGACTGTTGGTGAGTAAGTGTTTGTGTAGTCCTCAGGATAACGTTGAGCGAAACCCTGAGCTACAAGTCTGGCTTTGTATAAAGACTCACCATTTGGTTTCTTCTTGATTCTGTAGACCCATCGGGTGCCAATGACTTTCTTGTTTGCTGGAGGTTTTGCAGGTGTGAATACATTAAGTTTCTTTAAACTGTCCATTTCATCCTGCATTGCATCATACCATTTGTCTTGTTCTGAATCAGGAAGCTGTTTGATTTGTGTGAATGTCTCTGGAGGAAGAGTAACGTTGCAAATCAAAGGTAATGGTGACTTTGTCAGTTGCCATGAATAACGTTGTGGAGGGATTCCTTTTGTGGCCCTCTTGGAGCGTCTAGGAACATCAGTCCAGTCTTCTTCTTCATCATCATCATCATCCTCGTCCTCACGTTCGTCGGTAGCATCAGCATCCGTGGCTTGCGAAGATGGAACATCAGGTTGTGAAGAACTGGTAGAAGGAATATCTGCCTGCGAATTGTCATCAGGCTGCATGGCATCTGGAACACCATCTCTAGGAAAATAAACTTCAGGATCATTGGAATGAATCCTGGACCAGTCAATATCTTCCTCAAAATTAGCAGATTGTGAAATGACAATCACATGTTTAGTATCAATGAATTTGAACCATTTTGAATTATCATCAATACCCATAAATCTCAGTCTCTTTGCTACTGTACCTCCCTTTCTTCTTTGACTTAAGGGAGTGTTCACCATAGCATATGAACCAAAAATGTGGAGGTTCTTGAGATCAGGCTTGTAGCCATACAGCATGTAGAAAGGAGTTTGATTGATTACACTGCTCCAAGTACGGTTGACAATGTAATTTGCATACTTGATTGCTTCACCCCAGTATGTGTTACTGAGATTGGCATCTTCTAGAAGACAACGCATCATGGTTTGTAGAACCCCTTGTCTCCTTTCTACGACTCCGTTATGAGCCGGTGTATATGGAGCAGATGTCTGATGAAGAATCCCATTCTTATGCATCCAGTCCTGGAAACGCTGAGACGTGAATTCTGCACCACGGTCACTCTGGATTCTGGCAATGCGGACTTGGTATTGTGTAGAAACAAATGCTGCAAAGTCTTTAAAGATCTGAAAGGTCTCAGATTTCTCTTTCATAGGATATACAAATCCATATCTAGAATGATTATCTACAATTGTTAAAAAATACTTTCTGCCACCAAGTGTTGGTGGGAAAGGACCCACTATGTCCGTGTGTACCAAATCAAAAATGCGTGTTGACCGGCGTGTAGCGTGTTTTGGAATTGCAGCCGCCTTGGATTTAGCCTTTTTGCAAACGGCACAATCCAAAAACACCTTACACCCCTTTAGATCCAAACCTTTTGCGAACTCCGGCATCTTTCTAAGAACAAGGAAACTGGCATGTCCCAATCTTCTGTGCCACTTGTGAATACACCTGGAATGCAAAGGTTTACCAGTTAGTGAATTCTCAACATTAACAGTTTCATGAGGACCCTCAGGCTTGCTCTGAGCAACCCGTTTTTGTTTTGTCTGTTTGTTGGCTTTAGGAGCCTTTGGCACAGTAACGCTTTCTCTCTCTTTGACAACTCTCTCTGGGTCTACGTTGTGCCTTTTTGGAGTTTGCATACTTGCCTGTGCTTGCCCTTTAGGCTTTGGCTTTAAGTAATAAACACCACCAATCAGCATAGTTTCAGCAACAATATCTCCATCTTTAACTAAGTAACTTGCTTTTTCGAGGTGGTGAACCTGGAACTTTAAATCTCTAGACAAGTGACTTTGACTAAGCAAATTACTGGTTGCTGAAGGTATGTAATAAACATCAGGGATGTGTGTATCGAGTTCTTCAATGTAAACAGTTCCTTTTCCCATAACCTTGCAAGTGTGGTTGGTGAATACAGTTCTCGATACTCGGGCTCTGGTTCGCCCATCTCTGTGAAAAGTTCCCTTCTGTGGGTAACATGCACAGCTGCTCCACTATCTAAAGTCCACAAAAGACGTCTGTCGAACTTTGGATCAGGTTGTGGAACGTTGGTTATGGCCAGTGTTACAAGTGGAGCTTGTGGATCACGCCTTGGACCACGACGACCTTGTCTTCCACCTCTACCTCTGCCTCTGGAGTCTGTTCCTCTGGGCTGGTACGTGGCGGGAGCTGGAACTCGTTGGGGACAATCCCGGGTGTCATGTCCCACACGGTTGCAGCTGTAGCATTTTGGCATCCTTGGAGCGTAGCCTCTTCCTCAGAAGGGACGTCTGGCTGGAGCCTTTGATGCTGGAGGTCGTTGCAGATGTGGTGTAGCTAACCTGATAGCTTCGTCTTCCACTAAAAGTCTGCAAACGTGGTTAACTGTGCGTTGAGCAATAGGCACGTAGTTAATCTTTGCAACAGCATCTTTCCATTCATAATTCAATGAGTTAATGATGATGCTAATCATTTGGATATCATCGATTACATGGCCATTTTGTCTCAATTCACTTCTCATTCTTTTCAGTTTGGTCAAATGTCCACCAATTCGTTCACCAGGTTTCAACTTCGAACCATGGAACTCAGACATGAGCAAACATGAAGATTCAATTGAAACGGGCCTGCAGCAATCTTCCAAAATAGCCCAAATTTCTTGGGCAGTTGCATCAGGTGGAAAGATACCTTGGATCTCAATTTCCATTGACATGAGTAAAGTCGTGATTGCTCTGTTTTCCAGGTCTCTCATTGCAGGTGTCCAGGGCTGAGGAGGAGGATTAAAAATCATGGAATGTGTGCCTTCTCTTCGAAGCAAGAGCGCAATTTCACTGACCCAGGCTTTATAATTCTCTCCTGACTCCTTTAATTTGGACTCACCAGTCAAGGGGGTGACTGTGAATACCTGCTGAGGAATGTGCATCGGAACAATTTGTTGATCTGGTTGCAAAACTGGTTGTTGAACCAGGGGATGCTGGGGTTGCATCATTGGCCTTTGCGTGGCAACATCAAATTGGCTTCCTCGAATTCGCCTTTGGCTTTGCCTTTTTCCATCTAGGGAGGATTCAGTACCACCAGGTGGTGTTGAAGACTTAACCTTTGGAGGCAAAGTTTTGGCTTCTAAAGGACTCATAGGTAAATCTCTAAAGCTTTGATGAAACTGCATCATCTTTTGCTCTAATAATTTTTCTCCGCCAGCAGATGGCAGTGCAGCTTCACTTCTTGGCTGCAGCCCTCTATACATGGCCAGAAGTTCAATGGGCTCAAAGGGACCACGTGACCTCGGTGACGTGTACATGTCTCTTTGTTCTAATTGACCAATGAACTCTGTGGGGTGTGTCTTAGGCTGTGGTTTTGAAGAAAAGATGGCGTCCTCAGACATTTTGGGAGTGGGGGAGCTCCTCCTACTTCTCTTCATCTCCTCAAAGCACACTCTCGCGTCCCTAGCATATTTTTCAAAACGTTCTAATCGATATAGATAGCTTTGCATCTATATGGGAGGATTTTTTCTCTGCCGGCACTTGCCGTTTAGACTTTTGCCGTTCATTAATTGTATCTTGATAATGAGGGAGATTTACTGACCTCAGTCCGTAGATCTTGCCTTCTGTAGCTCCTTCCCCCACATCTGGCTCGGCACCTGAAGAATCTTGCTCCTCTGTGTCTGAGGGAATGGATTCTTTCGAGCGCTTTCCATGTCCGCGTTTTTTTCTTTTCTTTCTCTTCTTCGACATGGCTAATTAGTCTTAGTCGGTTATCTTAAGATAGCGCGAAGGGAAAATACAGACATAAATTGTAGCCATCTCAGCTGGTATCATCAAACCAACCTCTGCTACCAAGTTGTCAGGGGAAAAAACGCCCTGGGGGAATCTGAGATCAATGGATCGGGCTGATTCCCTTCGGCATATCTTTTGAGATATTAAGAAAAATAAAAGTCTTTAAGAAGTATTCTAATTAATAAACAAACTTTAATAATAAAATAATAAAAGTAAATGAAGCAGAAATAACTAATGGTTACATTTTGATAATAAAAAGCTCCGGTAGCCAAGTTGGCAGCCGAACAAAGAAGAAAGGAATTCTGGAATGTGTAACGCATGCGCAATAAATCACTTTCAGATAACATTTTGTTTTATGACCTGCGCAATAAAGCTTTCTTAGTTTAACTCTTGAATGTCAATTCATTCAGTTCAGGCCTAGCAAACTTTTTAACATCGTGACACCAGGAACCCTTGAAAAACTGTGGAAGTCAGTTTGGGCCCATTATCTGAAACCAACCAGATGGGCAGCCCATGGGTGGTAAAAATCCTGCTTAAAACCCTTAACACTGCCTCAGAAGTGGTAGATGTCATTAAGACAATCTCTAACCACTTTGAGTAAGTGTCAACTAGCACTAAAAATATTTGGCCATGAAACGGCCCTGCAAAATCCATATGCATTCTTGCCCAGGAAGCGGAAGGAGTTTCCCACTTGTGCACTGGGGCTTTTGGCGGTAATGAACGAGTCTCCTGACACCTATGGCAATCCCTCACCCATTCTTCTATAGCAGAGTCTAATTTAGGCCACCACAGATAACTATGGCCTAGAGCCTTCATTTGGACCATTCCTAGATGGCCAGCGTATAACATGTCTAATACCCTAGTGCGGAGGGGCAAAGGCACTACCACCCTTTGTCCCCATAACAGACACCTGTTCTGCACTGACAGTTCGGAATGCTGGTTGGAATATGGAAGGAACTCCTGTCCTTTCTGCTCCTGAGGCCACCCCCTCAGACCTAGTGCAACACCCAGGAAATGACTCGATCCTTAGAGGAATTCTGGCAATGTCCACAGCTGTACTTGTAAGCTGGAGGTCTTTGATCAGAAGCACCTGTGATGCTGGAGCTGTGTCTTCAAGCGTCTCAGGCAATGGACATCTGCTTAGTGCATCCGCATGGCTGATGTGTTTTCCTGGCCTATACGACAGTTGATAATCATAGGCGCCCAGGAAGACAGTCCATCAGGCTAGACGGGGTGAAAGAATCTGTGGTGTTTGCTTATCTCTGGCCAGCAAACCCAAGAGTGTTTGGTGATCAGTTATAATGCGGAAATGTCAGCCATAAAGGTAATTGTGAAACCTTTTTACTCCAGCCACAATAGCCAGCACCTTTTTATCCAAATGGCTATAATTGCATTCAGCCATTACTAATGTTGTTGAATAAAAAACTATAGAAGATTCGTGGCCGTCAGACAACAAATGGCTTAGCACCGCCCCCATCCTATAAGGGGAAGCATCACAAGATAAGACCATAGGCAAGTTATCACTGTATTGGGACAGTATATTATTGGAAACCAATAACTGCTTAACAGCCCTGAATGCTTGTGTCTCTCTTTGACCCCAGATCCCTGTCGTTTTTTGGTCAAGTAAGCAATGTAACAGCTCCACAACAGAGACTTTATGTGGCAGAAAAATTGCGTAAAAATTCAAAAGCTCCAGGAAAGCCTTATTAACTGGAGTGGGGCTTCTAAAATAGCCTTTGTCTTAGCAGTAGAAGGATGCAACCCCTCAGTGTCCACAAGAAAACCCCAAAACTGTACTTGTGGCATTGCTATTTGGCACTTTTGTCTTTTAACTCTGAGTCCCACACTTTGGAATTTTTGCAACACTTTTCTGATATTGGCTAAGAGTGTGGGCTGATCTGGGGCAGCAATTAATACATTGTCGAAGTATGGTATTGCTCCGGGTATCCCTTGTAATAGCATCTCCATCATGCTCTGAAATATTCCCGGTGCCACACTAACCCCATACTGCAGGCGTCAGCACCTGAAAGCACCTCTATCAGTAATAATCATTTGAGCCTCAGCCGTTTCATCGTCTACCAGCAATTGCTGGGTACGCATTGGCGGGCACCACTTTGTTAAATGTACATTAATGGTCGGCACACAATCTTATAGACCCGTCTGGTTTGATGGGGGTCACAACGGGGGTCTCCCACTTCACATGTTCCACTGGTTCAAGTACCCCCTGCTCTATTAACTTATCTAATTCAGCGTCCATTCTTGATCTTAATACGAATGGCACACACCATGGTTTAAGGCGGATAGGGACTATTGCTGGTTTTAAATTAAAGGACACCTTGTACGTTCCCAGCTTGCCATCGAAAACAGAGGGGTATTCTTGCTCCAGCATATCTAAATCAGCATTTTGAGTTAGGTTGACTCCACTGGTGCCCAGGCCTAATGAACTAAACCAATCCAGGCCAAGGAGACTTGGGAAACGTCCCTCCATGACCACTACTGGTGAATGGCCATGAAAGTCTTTATATTTGATATGAAATTGGCCACAACCCACAATAGGTATGTTATTACTCTGATAATCTCTAAGCACTAAACTGCAGGGTTGCAGCTGCTTTTTAGCCAACCTGGGCACCAATCGTTTCATTGTACTCCATGATATAATGGAAGTGGCAGATTCTGTATCCACTTCCATTTCACAATCAGATCACTCTAGTTGAACAGTAAGGCGTATCTTATTGTGCAAGGGTCGGCTTGTGTGCTGGATAATGTCTCTGATTAAGGGAGAATCCTTATAAATGGCATAACAGTCATTTCCCCCACTCTGAAATTTTGCTTGAGATTGCCTTTGTAATCTGCTAATAGCCTGCCTGCTGAGTGGCTTTACAAACTTTAGCTCAGCCACAATTTCTGCATATAGCGTGACCAAACCAAAACAAGTTCTGGGTTGTATTTAGGGTCATTCTTCTTCCCCCCTCCACTCAATCGATGCACATCTTCATCCTCTTCAGAATTATTTTCTATGTCAGCCTCACTGTGATGTATAGTTGTGTTTGAAGAGTTATCTAATTTGGCCGGAGTAGTTAGTGTTTGATTTTGAATAACATCCAGTGATTGAGTGAACAACTCAGCAGCCCTTGCCTCATCCAGGGCTGACTGGAAAGTTACCTCAGGCTTGGCTAAAAGGTGGTGTTGAAGGCAAAGATCCCTCATGCCACACACCAACCTGTCCATCAAGGCATCTTCAAGATCTTTAAACTCGTAATATAAAGCAGTGGATCTCAGAGCAGCTACATAATGGTGGATTGACTGCCCCTCCTTCTGATTTCTGTGGTAAAAAGTATGTCTTCTAGCAATTTTGGAGGGGGGATGGAGCATAATGTGACTTTTGCTTAGCCATCAAAATCTCCCATGTCATGGTATGTGTAGAATTCGGGGCTGTAAGAGAGATGGCTGTATCAAATATCTCCGTTCCACAAATGCTTAAAAAATAATCGCACTTTCTGTCACTGGACATATTAGTTACTTTGTTAGCCCTGAGGAAACATTTGAACCTAGTAATATAAGATTCCCATGGTTTAGTATTGGGATTAAGAGGAGTGAATGTCAGGAGGGCAGCCATTGCTAATCTTCTGAGGAGATGTAACTATTAATTTCGCCCCTGAGAAAATTGTATTGCTAATGTGCCTAGTTCCAGATTCTCTCTATTCTACTGCCTCTGTCCCAACCTCCACCAGTGGAGGTGGACAAATGAGACAAAACAGCTTTAGTTCAAATGCTTTATTAATATTACTAGCTAACCACAGCTGCTTTAAACTACAAATGAACAGAACAGATGTTTCCCCGTCTGACAGCTCCTTAAATACCCCACTGTCAGATGGCTTAGCCAATCAGTGTCCAGGGCGGCTCCCTCCTCTGGCACCGAACTGAATATGTAACATTTATTATCGATCAACCTGGTATTATGTAGCAGCAGCCAAAAGCCTATGTCTCTGTAGTTCTGTTGGCCAGGGCCTGGGCTAAACAAAGAGGTCTAAACCAAACACCAGGAATGTCTTCCCTTGTAACAATCTACTTTGTCTCCTGTCCAGATGTCCCATGCCTGTCACCCAGCTAAATGTACTGCCCCTCTCCAAACCTTCAGTCACTTCTCTCCACCTCTGGACTCTCACTCAAGAATGTGAGTAATATATGGACTATAGCTGTAGTAGTGTTAATAACTTAGTTCTAGAATAAACATGTGTGGAAAAGATTTTCCATGAAACCTGTTGATAGTGGTCCAGTGAATGTTCTTTCTTCTCACTTCAATTATATCCAAGGTGAACTGATTCTACTCTTTCACTGTGGCCATATTTGTAAGCAATCTTCTACAGCCCCCCATTTCAGTGGTGGGTTTCAAAATCTTTTACTACGGTTCTGTGGGCGTGGCTTTGTGGGCATGGCAGGGAAAGAATACTGCAAAATCCCCATTCCCTTCCCACTCTCAAAATTTCTGCTACCAGTTCTCCAGCACCTGTCAGAACTGGCTGAATACTACCTCTGCCCTATTTCCAATCTTGTATACTCCAAGCCATTAAGACCATAAGTTCCAAAATTCCCACCGAGCCTATAAACATGCTTTTCTTAGTTCAGTTTATCTAACTAGTATTAGAAACATAATTATGTTTCCTTCCCCTTGCCTCTGTGAAAACTACTCTGCAGGCTACTTGGCTTTGTAAAATCACTTTTTAATGCATTTTAAATGTCATGCTACTATTTGCACCATCTGTTTCTTTCTGGTTTTTGTCTGGCTCTCATTCAACATATTGGGAAAGGTGGAATTAGGGCCAAGAAAACATTTTTATATAATAGTCTTGTACAGCTTTTCAGCATCCCCTTGTTTGTAATTTTCTAAATTAGAAAATGAAATCCATTCTCCCACGGAAGTCAAACCCATCACTGATTCCACTAATATGAAGTGAGAGTAGTAAGGATAATATTTCACTAAATATTGGTGAGCCTTGATAGCAAGCTCTGAGCACACATTGGAATCTCTTCAAGTGAAAACTTTATTTTCCCCTTATGCTGCCATTACAGCAGGTCAGAGCACTGTTTAATAATTGCTGTTATTTGGATCTGGAATTCCAAGAGCACAGAAAATCAACTCTCACATCTGTAAATGTGCCCAAAGATTGTCATGCTTTGAGTCCAATCAGATAAAGAATGCCACGAGATGCTGCACCCGCCTTCTGGAACAGAATCTCCAGAGATCTGTAAGGCTTCTACCATGGGCTCATTCAAATGAGCCAGTGGTGAAATTCAATTTTTTTTACTACCATTTCTATGGGCTTGGTAGTTGTGGCAGGGGAAAGATACTGCAAAATTCCCGTTCCTACCCCACTCCAGAGGAAGGATACTGCAAAATCTCAATTTCCTCTCCACTCTGGGGTCAGCCAGAGTTGGCATTTGCCAGTTCTCTGAACTACTCAAAATTTCCACTACTGGTTCTCCATCTTCTGCTGAATTTTACCCCTGAAATGAGGCTTAAAAACCTGGCTTTTTCTCTAGTTCTTAAAGTACATTTGGTCAGTGCTTTCCATCCTTAGCAACTTTACGATGTGTGGACTGCAACTCTTCAGTTGGGCATGTCTTCTGTTGAGAAAGATTGGGACTTTTAAATTCCTTCCTGATGTCTTACTATTTTATTCTTATTGTTACTAATTTACTTCCATATACTACCCAGTATCACTATAGATAAATGTGATAAATAAATAAGTTAGTGAGAGAGAAGTGACTGAATCAAACCGAAAAAAAATGCCTTTGAAAAATCAGGACCTGGGTATTCCAGCAACTGAACCATGTCCTTCACTAGTTTCTGTTTTGTTCATTATTAGTATTTATTAAAACTATGTATTTACTGTGTCGGCCTTAGTGTTAGTTTAAGCAGAAGTATTAACTGGAGGATCAACATTGAAGTGTCTCTCCCTAAGAATATCTGCCTGTCCCAACAAATCAGATAGGGTAGATACCCTCCTAGTCTCCTCCCTGAAATCCTGCAGTTACACTTTGAAATGGTATCGTATGGAACACCCTCCACATAGCAATTCAGCAGTCATCACACTTTTACCCTTTCAGAAGGCCAAAAAGAACTGGTTTTATTTTTAAAAAAACCTGAGGTAATATAATAACTAGAACAGTGATGGCTAACGTTTTTGTCGTCACATGCCAAAAGCGCACCCGTACCCATAATGCAATGCATGTGCAACCTCTCCCACTACCCTTCCCCCCCACTCATGCGCACATGACCCCCCTCCCTGTTTTGGGCCTAGTAGGCCTCCCGGCAGCCTCCTGAAAGCAAAAATGGGTCGCACAGGGGCTGTGCCACCCTCCGCACATATGCGGCAGACACCCGAAAATCAGCTGGCTGACAGGAGTTGCGCATGCATGGTGGAGTTGAGCTGGGGTGACAGCTTGTATGCCTGCAGAGAGGGCTCTGCGTGCCACCTGTGGCATGTGTGCCATAGGTTCGCCATCACGGAACTAGAACATTAAAAAAATGAATGGAATGAAACTGAAGCTTGCTACACGCCACAGGGATGATGATAAGACATGGGGATTTGGGTTTTCTTTTATGGTTTTACTATGTTTATTGTTTAATACCGTAGTAAATATTTTACTGTCATTTTGAGCTGATGGTTTAAGATATAAATCTTAAATCTTTTAAATAAAAGATATAAATAAACAAATTTGCAAATTGCCTGGTGCAGGTTAGTGATCGAAGCCCATCTGTACAAATGGGACAAGCCAAGCCATGTCTAACATCTGGAAAATATTTATGTGCTCACCTGACACTTTCTGCAAACACCTCTTGCTTGACGTTTCTCTCTCTATGGAAAGACCACGGGAGACAATGTGGCATCATCATACATGTTGAACATTATACTAAAAGAGATATATAGTTTTTTTCTACTCAATAGGAAACCTCACTGATGCCAGATTTCTTGGGCTATTCTTTGAAATTTACTCCAGAAAGCGCATCTTAAAGCATAGAAGCTATTTGAAATGTAATTTAAATCTTCCACCATAGTCAATATCTTTACTATCCTAGTGAACTCTCAAAGTCTACCATTATTTATGCATAGAGCAGGTCTGCAACTAAAGAAAGTATTTTTTTTACAAAGCAACTCTGATCTAATGGTTCTCACATCCTGTATATATGTTGTTGTTTTTCTTCCTTCATATTACTCTAACATTTTGTCTTAAAAATCCAATTTGCGTGGGGGGAATCAGAAGATCCAGAGGGTAAATGAATGTTTGGAATAAAAGTAATAACTGAAGCACTTTGGGGAGATCAGATACTATTCGGGAGGGGCTTCCGGGGGAAAATGGCGGACCTTCTCAAAGCTCCGTAAACGATGGGGCTCTTTGGCAGGGACAGCAGGCGTTTTCGGCCCCCGTTGGTCATCCTGGGGGCCTAGAATTCATTAAGTGGCAACCCTGGCTATCGTTGTTAATAGCTTGGACCCTGGGCGGGGTCCAGATAGCCAGGAGGACGGAGGCAGAGGAGGAGAAGGACGGCGAAGAGACGAGAATGCAGGGAATGCAGAGGCCGAGCCGCGGCAGCGGAAAAAAAAAAAGAAAAACAACAAGAGCAGAAAGGAGGAGGTCTATGTGGCTGCCAGGGCGGCGGAACAACAGGACAGCGGAGGAGCGACTCCAGGAAGATAGCGAGTCGGTGAGGAGAACGTGTGGGAGGCGAGCTACATCCTGCTATGCGGGGGTGGCGTCTGGATCTAACCGACGATGGCGACGGGGCGGCAGAAATGGCGCTGGAATATCGGGCGCCCTATTTCTCATCTATTGCTCTGACCGCAGCCTGGCTAAGAGGCCAATGGGGCCGGTGGGACTGGAGAAGAAAGCCAGGGGGTCGCCGGAGGTTCTGGGCGACCTCCAGAAGATCAATAGGCTGAGCAGCTGGCCTTAGCACCCCGCCTACCCCCCGCCCATCCCCCACCCCGCACCCCCGCTGAGGTGCGATCCCTGTATACTCTAAGAACTACCTCTGGGCCTCTGGGCCTTAAGAACTACCTCTAGGCCTCGCTGGTGGTCTGTAGATTACTATGGATCCCTGTATACTCTAAGAACTACCTCTGGGCCTCTGGGCCTTAAGAACTACCTCTGGGCCTCACTGGTGGTCTGTAGATTACTATGGATTGCGAGGTCTGCTTCCTCTTCCATCTTATCTGCCTGTCAAATACTCATTGCTCTATTTTACATCTAGTTACATCTTGGACCTGCTGCAAAGAAAAACCCTGCCACAGCCATAGTCATGGATTGATTAACATTTTTATCTATTCAAGGTCTGACATTCTTCGACTGCGAGGGTCCCCCCTCTCGCAGGCATGCCCCCTTGCCCTGAAGAGGGCCCACCTCGATGAGGGGTTTATTAACCCAGAGAGGTGGAGGAAGCGGGGGATTAGGGGTTTTTTAATAAAATGTTTTTTAAAGGTTTTAAGGGGTTCCAGGGAGGGGGGGAGGGCTACTTTGCCTTGGGATATGGACATCGCCAGGTCAACAGGTGGGGTCAGGACGGAAGGGAGCGGAGTGAGGGGGGTGGGAGGAAACACCATTCCTACAAGGGGAATTCCAATTGCGACGGTCGTAGGGAGGGGTGGGCGCGAGGACACTAGAAGAACATATAATCGGTTGGGAGACCGGGGCCGCTGGATACGCCCGGTCGCTTGTACCAACCCCCGCAGGCTAGGTGGACAGGATCGGCAGAACCTGGGCCTTAGGCTGATGTTATGTAATGCGAGGTCCGTGATTAATAAGGCCCCCCTCATCAGTGACTTGATCACAGAGGGGGAGCCGGACCTCGCAGGAATAACGGAAACCTGGCTGGGCCCAGAGGGGGGGTTGCCCCTCAGGGAAATGTGCCCTCCAGGTTACCGTGTATTCCACCAGCCACGGGCCCAAGGTAGGGGTGGTGGGGTAGCGATAATCATCCGGGAAGATTTGGCACCGAGGGAATTCACTGTGTCGCAGATTTCTGGTTGTGAGTCTCTGGGTGTGAAATGGGGCCCAGGGAGTCAGCTGGGCCTGTTGATAGTATACCTGGCTCCCCGCCATACATCAGCGGCCCTGCCCGGGCTCCTCGAGCGGATCACGGAGATGGCGGTTGAAACCCCCAAGCTATTAGTGATGGGGGACTTTAACCTGCCATCGACGGGAGAGGCATCCGGGGCAGCCCGGGAATTCATGGCCTCCATGACAGCCATAGATCTGACTCAAGTAGTTCAGGACCCCACACACGAGAGAGGCCATATACTTGATCTTGTGTTTGTCTCCGACCAGTGGACGAGTGATCTGGGAAGAGGGAATTTAGTCATCACGCCCCTGTCATGGTCAGATCACTCACTTCTCCAGCTGGACTTCCCTGGCGCTGCTCCCCACCGCGGGGAGGCGGAACCAGACTATCCCAGATGGTTCCGCCCCAGGCGTCTGATGGAGCCAGATAGGTTCCAGGCAGAGCTTGGGCCACCTCCTGCAGACCTGCCCCACCCCCGGGCAGAGGACCTGGTAGCCGCTTGGAATAATGCGGCCGCCGGTGCCTTAGACCGGGTGGCGCCTTTGCGGCCTCTTCGACGGCCACGATCTACCCGGGCCCCCTGGTTTAACGGGGAGCTAAGGGCAATGAAACGCCTTAGGAGACGCCTAGAGAGCAAGTGGAGGTCCTCCCGCTCCGAATCCGACCGAGCACAAGTAAGAGCCTACGTAAGGACTTACCTTGTGGCAATAAGAGTGGCCAAACGTCAGTATTGTGCCACCCTTATAGCGTCCGCGGAGAACCGCCCTGCCGCCCTGTTTCGGGTGACCCGCTCCCTTTTGTCACAGGGGCAGCGGGACCCCCCATTACTGGGCCGGGCAGAGGAATTTGGAGAGTTCCTGCAGGATAAAATCGATCGGATCCGAAGGGGATGGACCCACCTCAGTGCTCCAGTGGGGACGTCTGAAGCTAGTCTTGAGAGACCATGCTGGGAGGAGTTTGACCCTGTTGTCACCGAAGATTTGGACAGGTTGCGCGGGCGACTGCGAGCCACTACATGTTTATTGGACCCGTGTCCCTCCTGGTTGGTACTGGCCTCCTGGGAGGGCTCACGAGGCTGGCTACTGGAGCTGGTGAACGCTTCGCTGGGTGAGGGCCTTTTACCAGCCGCCTTGAAAGAGGCGGTGGTGAGGCCCCTGCTCAAGAGGCCTTCTCTGGACTCAACGGAGCTAGCAAACTACCGTCCTGTCTCCAACCTTCCTTTCTTAGCGAAGGTTGTTGAGAGTGTGGTGGCTCAGCAGTTTCCGCGTCACCTAGAAGAAGCTGATTATCTAGACCCGCGCCAGTCCGGCTTCCGGCCCGGTCACAGCACGGAGACAGCCTTGGTCGCGTTGGTGGATGATCTCTGGAGGGCAAAGGATGGGGGTTGTTCCTCCATCCTTGTCCTATTAGACCTCTCGGCGGCCTTCGATACCATCGACCATGGTATCCTATTGCGCCGTCTGGAGGCTTTGGGGGTCGGGGGCACCGTATTACGATGGTTCCGCTCCTACCTCTCTGGCCGGACGCAATGTGTGTTGGCAGGAGAGGAGAGGTCGACCGCGAGGCCCCTTATCTGTGGGGTCCCACAGGGCTCGATCCTCTCGCCTCTCCTGTTCAACATATATATGAAGCCGCTGGGTGAGATCATCCGTGGTTTTGGGGTGGGATACCATCTGTATGCTGATGACACTCAGCTGTACATTTCCACCCCAAACCACCCCAACGAGGCTGTTGAAGTGATGTCCCGATGTCTGGAAGCCGTACGGGTCTGGATGGATGACAACAGGCTCAGGCTCAACCCCTCCAAGACAGAGTGGCTGTGGCTTCCGGCTTCCCGGTTCAACCAGCATATGCCATCGCTGACCATCGGAGATGATCAATTAGCCCCGGTGGAAGGGGCACGCAATTTGGGCGTCCTCCTTGATGCCCGGCTGTCTATGGAAGATCATGTGACAGCCGTGGCGAGAGGGGCGTTCCACCAGGTTCGCCTGGTGCGCCAGTTGCGGCCCCTTTTGGACCGGGAGGCCTTGCGTACAGTCACTCACGCGCTGGTGACGTCTCGCCTGGACTACTGTAATGCTCTCTACATGGGGCTCCCCTTGAGGTGCACCCGGAGACTGCAGTTGGTCCAGAATGCAGCCGCGCGGGTAATTATGGGGAGATCGAGGTTCTCCCATATAACACCTATCCTGCGCGAGCTGCACTGGCTTCCTGTGGTCTACCGGGTGCGCTTCAAGGTACTGGTTACCACCTTCAAAGCGCTCCATGGCACAGGGCCTAGTTACCTGCGGGATCGCGTCCTGCCCCATACATCCCTGCGACCCGTCCACTCACACAGAGAGGGACTACTCCGGGTGCCGTCCTCCAGAGAGTGCCAGAGAGCAGCGCCCAGAAGTAGGGCCTTCTCTGTAGTGGGCCCCACCCTTTGGAATGACCTCCCCCCAGACATCAGAACTACAACCGACCTTCGCTCCTTCCGTATGAAGCTGAAAACCTACCTGTTTCGACTAGCTGACCTGGCATAACTCTACAACCTCCCCAGCCCAGGGCATTTTTAATTGTAATTTTAGTTTTTAAGGGTTAATTTCACTGGGGTTTTAACTTTTTAAGTATTGTAACTTATTTATTTATTCTTACCTCCTCTATACGCTATATAATACCTTTGTACGTCGCCCCGAGTCCCTGTGGGGAGAGGGGGCGACTAATAAGTTCAAGTAATAAATAAATAAATAAATAAATATTTATCAATGTAGCTCTTCTCTTGACTGGAATAATATGTATAAGCCTTAACAACAACATAATACTAAATGTACCAGTATTAACTCAAAAGTCCTATTGAATCCAAAAAGGCTTATTTCCAGAGAAGTGTATATTGAATTTCAGCCTAAAAAAAATGGTGGGATCAAGCAGTGGCTGATATAATTTCCTCAATATTTCATTCATGCTTTGGGGGCAGCTGTTCTTGGCAGCACGAATGATCCCAAATATTTAAAGTTTCTTATCACTTCAAGTTTCTAAATTCCCTTTCATGCTCATTAGAGCAAAGATTAGGTGGTATAGTATAGAATTACTTCCTTCAGCAGTATCAGTTATTTTCTATTTCCCTTGATATGGTTAATGCTACCCCCCCCTCATCCCAACATCATTGTACATTTGATTATATTAGGAAGTTCCCAGGGAAATAGCTATCTACTGAAACACCCAGCTTTCTCAACAAAAGGGGAAACAATCTGAATCAGCAGAATGAGACATTTTCCAAATAGAAACAGTGCTATTGGTCATCTTTCTAATCCAGCTATTTTAAAAAAAACCTATTTTAAAACAAAACTTTCTTAATTTAGTAGACACCCTTCTTCTTTTACAGTTATAATTACTTTAATTGTGAAGTGAAACATTGTAGTAACTTTTAAAAAGTTGAATGAAGCGCATTTCGCAGATGAGACAAAAGTTCCATTTGAACTCACCCATAGATGGGTTTCTTTTGTTTAAGGCCTAGCCTTCAAACCAGTAACTTGACGACAAAATCTAGTTCTAGCTCAATTGAGTTGACCAGGTTTTGGCCTAGCAAGATGATCCGAGAAGAATTTTAAGGTTTCTTATCTTCTATTTTGAGAGGAAAGTTGTTCAGTAGCTGGTTAGCTTCCACCTTGATGGCTCTGAAGGAAGCAACTGATGACCAGGGATGGTTAACCTTTTCTGCCGAAACTGGAGTGCACTCATGTGAGCGAGTGTGCGCTGGAGCACCAGGACCCAGAAGAGAGAAGCTGGCTGGTGTGCATGCATGAGAGACCAGCTACTCTTCCTTGTTCTGCCACACACATGCATGCTGGACAGCTGGTCCAGTGCATTTGTGCACTAGCCAGGCGCTCTCTTCTGGGTTCCAGCACACACATGCACTCCAGCCAGCTGTCTTTGCATGAAGACTAGGTGGCCGGTGTGCATGCGTGCACCAGAACCTGGAAGAACAGCTGGCAACGGTGCATGTGCCCATAGAGTGGGCTTTACGTGCCATCTCTGGCAAGCATGCCATAGGTTTGCCATCACAGATCTAGAATCTTTTCAGTCAGGTTTCAGGTCTGGAAATAAAAATAATACTAAAAATAATTCATTCATGTTTGAAATTGAACTCTGGCAGGATCAGAATGTGGTGATACATGCATTCCTATCTCTCCTTGATCTTTTAAGTGATTTCTTCTGATGAGTTTTTTTCTGCTCCCACTACACTTCCCCCTTTCTTAAGGCAGTTGGCCGCTAATAACATCAATGTAATGCAATGATTACTCCTAGTTTCCATCAAGGCTCATAGTTCCTTTGAGGTGCTGCTAAAGTAGATATTCCCCCATGTGGGAAGAGGTGGTCAGTTCCCCTTTCTGACTTCCTTTCATTTGGCAAGTACTTTTCCCCCCAGGATCTTGCTGCTAATAAATGGAGTCATTGATTCTGTATAATATTGTGCTCTTAGATACTTTTAATTCTGTGCTGGGTTGTTGCTGCAAACTGTGAAAGTTGTTGCTACAGAGGTTTTGGGTTGTCTTTCCATATTCACAAATAATTTTACCGTATTTGGTCTTTTGCAGAAAACTTCTTGTCAGATTACTCACATATTTTCCAAAGTGATGTTTCCTCTGAAACAAGAGAATTGTGTCTTAATCATAGATACACTCTCAACTACAGTCATGAGTTAAAATTAAGATATTGTAGAATAAAATAATAATAATAATTTGCTATAAAACAATTCCATATGGCCAGTAGAAAATTTGGCTGGTTAACCTAGGTGATATTTTTATTCTTTTTTTAAAAGTCCATAATTTCTTTTATGATTCTTATGATTTATATATATATATATATATATATATATATATATATATATATATATATATATATATATATATATATATATATATATATATATATATATATATATATATATATAATTGAAATTATATGTAATAGGTTTTGATGGTCTTTTATCATTTATATTATTTTAGTGATTTTTGTTTTGTTTTGGTTATTTTATTGTATTATTCTGTGTTTTTAATTATTTTGCGGTGTTAGACACCACTCAAAAGCAAGTATGTGAAATGGGTGACTATATAAATATACCCAATAAATAAGTAAACCTGTTTATGAGTCTATTCTCACTGAAGAATGGATTACCATATTAAGTATAAGAGTATAAGACACACCTTTTTCCTTCAAAAAAGAGGCTGAAAATCTGGGTGCATCTTATACACTGAATACAGCATTTTTGGCCTCCTGAAACCTCGCCCCCTTCACCAAAATGGCCATGCATAACCTTTAGAAGGCTTTCAGAGTGCTCCTGGGGGCTGGGGAGTGCAGAAATGAGCGAAAAACTGGCTGTTTTTTGCTCAATTATTCTCCCCCAGCCCCCAGGAACACTCTATAAGCTTCCTAAAGGCTATGCATGCCCATTTTTTTGACAAAAAAATGGGCTAGTTTTTGTGAAAAATAGGCTGCTTTTCCTCATTTTTGCTCCCCTCCAGTAGCACTCAACAAGCCTTCTAAAGGCTATTCATACCCCTTTAAAAAAAACAGGCCCATTAGTGTGAAAAATGGGCCGTTTTTGGGAGATCTGCAGATTGCAAAAACTTTTTTAAAACTTTGCCTCTTCAAAATCTTGGTGTATCTTATACTCTGGTGAGTCTTATACTCCGAAAAATATGGTATTTCATATATTGAATCATGAAGCTAAAAGCCCTTGGGAAAGAAATGATTATAATGAAATCCTATTAAAATACATTTGACTGGCACTGTAGAATCCCATATTTTAATCCATTTTCGGCTATGGAAAATTACAGAATGATTTTGGGCCATTCACACTCTCTTATCCGAGCATACATCACAGTTTTGTTCTTGCTACGTGGAATTAGCTGAGAGAGTGTTGGAGTCATGAATGACAGGTAGGTTACATACTTATGAGCCTCAGTGGCACAGTGGTTAGAGTGCAGTACTGCAGGCTACTTGTGCTGACTGCTGGCTGGCTACCAGGCTCAAGGTTGACTTAGCCTTCCATCCTTCCAAGGTGGGTAAAATGAGGACCTAGATCTGTGATGGCGAACCTATAGCACGGGTGCCCGAAGTGGCACATGGAGCCATGTCACCTGGCACGCACGGCGTCACCCGTTCCTCTTCTGGGTTTCTGGCACACATGTATGTATAATCATCAGGTCACTTTCGTGCATATGGCAGTGCTGGAAACTGAAAGAGCTGGTTTCCTGGCATGAGCATGCATGTCAGCCAGATGATCATTGCACATGTGTGCCAGTAACTGGAAGACTAGCTGTCCAGTATGCATGCGCGTGCTGGAAGCCGGAAGTGAATTTTTCGGCACGCGCCTGCCCCCTGGGCAGCTCTTTTCCCAGGTTGGAGCCCAGATGAGAGTGAACACTCCCTTTTCAGCGCTCAGTGTCAAAAAGGTTCGCCATCACTGACCTAGATTGTTGGGGGCAATATGCTGACTCTGTAAGCCACTTAAAAAGGGCTGTAAAGTGCCATTGCTATTAACTATCAAACAAACAATCAAATAATAAAATTACAGACATAAAACATTTACATGGCAATAGGTCTCCTGAGAGTTATACAGTATGTAATCTGTTTTGTCAGTCTTTCAATTTCTCCTCCAGTTTAGGAATTTTAAGGATATGTTTAATAAGATCTACTATTCTTTAAATTTGACCTTTTTGATTCCAAATCTAAAAATACATGAAAAGAAATATAAAATATACAATGCATGTTTTCAAGCTTGTCAGAAGGGCCTAAAAGAATGCATGCATGTCTTTGAGACTTACAGGTCCTGCAAGAATGGCAGATGGAAGTCACAGCTGAGAAAGCTTTTCCCCAGCTTAGTTGTAGACAAGCCTGAATCAAGAGGCTCCAGCAACAGGGGCCTTCTGTTTTCATTCCATTGCTTAATATGGCACTCCCTTTGAAAATGACCTTAGAAGCAGCAATTGGTACAAATGGAGCATCCAAGGATGAAGTTTGCTATTGCAGCATAATGCTTCCTTTTCTATAACTAGCTTCTAGAGGTGTAGTCTCAATAATTAACCACCAAAAAGCCTCAGCTGAGAAACTAAAGTATTAAAGAAAGAAAAGTAACATGCTGTATCTCACTTCCTACATATCTCCATGAATGTAATTAAAATTTTCATAGAATTCACATTTGTATTTCTTGTTTTGAGATATGACACACAATGTTATATAGATCTTTACCTGCACAAAAGTCAAGATAGGGCATTTATTTCCCCCTCCACCTATAAACTTAGTTGAATATCTGAACAGGAAGTTGATTTTCCTGAAATGGCCTGTTTCAAGCAATGAAATGCATCATGTGTTGGCCCTGCCCCTGGCCAATTTAGTGAAGGGGGAGGGAGAGTCCCAATACATCATGTGACCCTACCATGACAATTTGAGTTTGACACACCTGCTCTAAAATATTATCCCTGGTGTTAAACAAAATATTTCAGCAAGTATTAAAACACATTCCATTTTTCTCTGTGAGTTACATCCTGTATGAAGAACTAAATGCAAAGTAACCTGCAAATAAATCTCTGTGCTGTGGAATCGAAGGTTTTGAATATGAACAAAGGGGGTGGGGGAGGAGAAACTGATGCTTGCAGTTTATCATGTGGTTCCAAAGTTTGTGGAAACTTTTTTTTAATCCCTTGGTCTAGCTCCTTTGGTCTCCAGTGTTTCAAAAGTTTGTCAGTGTGCTTCCCTTCCTCAATATGACACATGGAGCTGCTTTTGAAACATCTAACAAGTAAGTCACTTCCTTTTTCTGTTTAGGAAAAGTTGTCATTTTTGATCAAAATATTTCAAAATAACAAGTTGTGGATCAAAATAACAAGTTGTGGATCTCCTTTAACTGCAAATTGATTTTTACCCTAGCCTGAAAGCACAGAATCATTAGGAAAATGACCATGTAATTGTCATACCATTTGGGAGGGGCGGGTATAATCCAGCTTCATATTTTAAAAGAGTATGTCATCTATCTTATCAGTAAACAGACCTGCCATTCACATGCTGTATAGAAAATGCTTTATGAATAGAACATGAGATAGTTTTCTGTTTCAAGGATATTAGAGCACAACTTCCAGACTCCATGTTTTGGGGAATCTTTCTCTCTGCAGAACAGAGTGTACTTTGGAAACCTAAGAGAGGAGCACTTAATTTTTTTCATCATAGCAGGGCTAGTTTCCTAGGTGGACAATCTTTTACTTATTCTACCTGCTTCAGCAGTCTGGCAGTGAGAATTGGCCTGGGTATACTAGATGTACCAGAGCAGTAGCCTCTTAAAAAGAATAAAATTAGGATCATTCGCATCATTTGAGGTCTACTCAGCCTTTTAAATTTTCCTTTTGTGGTACATCACTTATTTAGTGTTATGATTGCTACAGGTGCAGAATTGGTTAATTGGGATTAGTTGAGCAAGAATTTTATATCATAGCAATAGTGACTTGGGCCATTTTCCTTGCCGGGAACAACAATCTTCAGATGAGAAATACAATGCTTAACTTTGTGGAGTTAATATCTTTTTGTCACAATCTAATTTATAAAAGAGGCCTACCTCAGAGAATTTGGAAACCACATCTGTTCTGATGCTTAAGTCATAGGTACAAGATGATGCAGCAAAATAACAGCTGACAGGCTTGATAGTATTAGGTCACAGAGTAATAAGTAGGGGCAGATAAGGGTTCAGACTGGGTGAGAGCTGACAGCACTCCCGTGAGAAATTAAGGAAACAGCACCCATCTCTAGTATACAACTTTACACTTCTAAACTCTGCCAGAGACAATTGCTGTAGTAATTTTTAAAAATTGTTTAAAATATTTGGACACTGTCCAGCAAAAGTAAATGTTATCATTTCCTCTTAAGATGTCCTGTATAAATATGACAATAAAATAAATGTCTGGTTAAAATAGCACAAATTAATCTTAGTTTTGTCTTATTACATGTTTTGGATTATTCAAGTTATTTGTTTGCTGTCCAAAGTAAAGAAATAAATTCATCCAATAGACATCAAGGAAGTCTTCAATGCTTATGTTTTAAATTAGAGATTATTTAAAAGAATAACAGAGTTGGAAGGGACCTTGGAGGTCTTCTAGTACAACACCCTGCTTAGGCAGGAAACCCTTCAGACAAATGGTTATCCAACATATTCTTAAAAACTTCCAGTATTGGAGCATTTACAACTTCTGGAGGCAAGTTGTTCCACTTATTAATTGTTCTAACTGTCAGGAAATATATTTAAATAATATACAAGTTAATGAGATATTCACAGAAAGTTATGGCTCCTTAAATAGAAATAAGTGAAAACTATCTGCATTTAATTTGGTTATACAAATGATCTCAGCTTTTGTCATTTTTTCACTTTTAACTTAGTCCAATCTTGTTTACCAAAAATTTCCACCCATACAATAAGGTCATGAAGAAGAATTCCCGAAGTAAGCCAAATATTTCATTGGAACTTTGTAAGTCTTTAGTTTCTTCATAGTAAGATATTTTCATTCTACCCCAATGGCAGAAATTCCTGTAAAGCAAATTTTGAGGTACTGTTCCTGAAAATAGCAAGAATATAACATTTCCAATTCTATGAGGTTATGTATTTTAGAAAATGTATATTAAGTGCTTACAGGCATACATAAAGAAGGAAACTTTGTAAAAAAAAGATGATTTGTTTCAGCATTAAGATTTGCTTAGCAAATTACATGCAAAATATCTAGTTCCACTTCATCTCCTATAATTCAAATGTGATGATTCATCCTGTATTAAAAAGCTTTTTCAGGCAACATGGACAAGTAAATGAGATATATGTCTTTACACAAACTAAACATCAGGGGAGAATTTGTACATACTATATTTTCCATGCCATCACAGGGAAATAATAAAGATGCATGAGAAACTATATAAACTGGGTGAGGCTTGCCGTTAATACACAAATATAGCTGTGGTCATGTTTTTACTTATGTAGCTAATTTTCTGAAGTACGGAAGTGCAAAAAAACTTACACCAGCTCCCAAAATTTTGTTTATGCTGTTCCTCAAATGACTATGTTGCCAGAACACGTTAAAGCAGATTCATATAGGTAACCTTTCATAGTGTCAACAGGTTAACATTTGTTATTAAAATGAACTATTTTATCAGTTAGACACATTCTTGATTGCCATAGAGTTTATTGCTTTCTCCCATGTAAGAATGTAACTCTCCTATCCAGTGGTGGGTTTCAAAAAACTTTGGAACCTACTCTGTGGGTGTGGCCTGCTTTGTGGGAGTAGCTTGCTGGCCATGTGACCGGGTGGGAGTGGCTTGCTGGCCATGTGACCAGGTGGGAGTGGCCAATATGATTTTATGCATTCCCAGTCAAGATAGAGGTATAAATTACACAGAAAAGAAAGAGGCATCCATACACCTGAATTGCCTTTCCTAGATTGCAGCTTTAGCTTCCTTGAATGTTAACAGACCTTTAGGCCATTCAAATATAGACTAGCTCTGATCCTGGAACCATATCACATGCTTTATATATTAATATCATATTCAATGTAATCATTGTTGCTAAAAAACAGGCAGCAGTTAGAGTAGTTTGTAACAAAACATGGGCAATAAACAAGAAGTTGATTTACCACCCCACCCCCTATTTTAGCTTGTTTCTGTCTTATCTAATATTTTCCTGCAATTCTTCCATAATCCAGACTGCTAAAAAGAATTGTACATAATGATACTTTTAAAATAAGTTTGATGTCCAATAGATTTCCTACTTATTAATATGAACAGGTTCTGGCCTGTTGCTTAAAAAATAAATTCATAAATATATCCCCAATAAAAAAGAATAGTATGTTGGAGTACTGAAAAACTCAGCCAAATGGGAAAATCCAAAGAAAAAAATATTGGACTTCCTGCTAAGAAGTAACAATTTATATATAGTATGCACAATTCTTTTAGTTAAATTATTACTGAACAATTTATAATAGTTGCATTAAAGTATTATTCTAATATATTTGCCACTACTACCCTACTTCCTAGATGCTCACTATTGTTTCTCCCCCCCCCCCCAAGATTTAAGGGCATGTGAAACAGTTTTGATGAAAGTTGCATGATATGAAACTTCTCTCCTTTGAAATAAGGTTTGGTTTTAATTCTCCAATGAATCAAAAAGAATGTTTCATGCTTCCTTGTTACACAGCATTTGTTTTAGCTTTCCATAGCTCTCCACAAAACCAACCAAGGAAGCTAAAACCACAAAAATCTAATACTGTTGTGCACAGCTTTGCACTAAATTATCTGTATAGTAAGCCAAAAATAGTTTAAGATTATAATTAGCACACCTGTTTCCCCCATTAACATGCAAATATATTTTTCTTGTTCAGAGACTGCATGAGAGATTTCCTTGCAAAATATCACACATCCACATAAAGTGAGCAGCAACTCCTCTGTGAAGGGGTGGGGGGAGTTTGGCTTCTCTCTGCCATTTAAAAGCTGCAGCAGGGAGAATCCCAACTTTTTTCCTCTCCCTCCATTTACAGAGGAGCTGCCTGTCCCTTTCAGGTGCTTTGACCCTAGGGAGGGAGGGTGCGGGGGCCCCTGCACCCACTCTCTCGAGGGTCAAAGTGCCTGAAAGGGACAGGCAGGCTGCCACAGCTTTACTGAGAAGACATTTCTGAGAAGAGCAACTTCTCTTGTCCGACTGCACCTGAGCTGGTGGAGTGCCCATGCGATAGGAGCAACCACACCGTTTACCTCACTGGCTGTCTCCCTGGTGACGGACTGGCGGTTGCGGGTGCTCCACCATCTTGGGTGCAGCCGGACCGGATAAGTTTCTCTTCTCAGAAATGTCTTCTCAGTGGAGCTGCAGCAGCCTGTCTGTCCCTTTCAGACGCTTCAACCCATGGGAGGGAAGGGGTCAGGGGGAGCATAAAGGGAGCTGCAGCTCCTCTGTGAATGGGGGCGGCGGAGTTTGGCTTCTCTCTGCTATTTAAAGGCAGCAGCAGGGACAATCCCAACTTGTTTCCTCTCCCTCCATTCAGAGCTGAACTGCTCCAGCCTCTCTCTCTCTCTCTCTCTCTCTCACACACACACACATACGTTGCCCAGTAACCCTAACCGTTGCGCTCTTATCCACGCTCTCTTTGGCTCCTCACAACTGCAATAGATGTCCAGAATTGGCTTTTGGGTCTAGGGTTTCCAGCCCCCGCCACTTCTGGACATCTATTACCGTTGCGAGGAGCCAAGGAGAGCACAGAGAAGAGTGCAAAGGTTCTTGGTGCTCTGGGAAGCCGCGAAAGTGGCTGGGAGAGGTGCGCAGCTTGGTTTAGCCTCCCTGGACATTGCAGCAGTAGCCCCAAGTGCGCTGATCTCGCCATTTTTTGTATCGGGGCATGCTGCAAGGGGGGGGGGGGTGAATACCTTTTCCAGCTGGCACAAAGGACTTCCCCAGACTTGCTTTAGTGAGCACGGGCCCGCACCTCCACCACCCACAATCCGGAAAAGGTCTTTACTCTCTCTCTCTTGCAGCACGCCCCAATACAAAAAAACGCTGAGGCCTTGCAAGGTCCCCGAACTTGGGCCAGCTGCGCCACGTAAGCTCCTGCCGCCGTCCCCACCCCATGCTTTCTGGCAGCCCTGTGCTATAAGCGAGCCCAGGATCCTTGCAAGGCCACAAAAGGTCATTGGACTTGCTTATAGTGCAGGGCCACGGCAGCCCCCCCGCCCCACGCTTACTTGCAGCTTACTTACCTCCTCGGAGTCAGCAGGCAGCAATAGAGAGCCAAACAGGAAAAAAAGGTAAGTGAATTTAGATAGGGTTCTTAGAAGCGGGCAGGGCGATTGGTGAGGTAGCCAATCAGTGAGTGGTGGGTGGGGCTAGGATAGTGCAGATGGGCGGAGGGAGCGAGCAATGGAGCAGCTTTCTGGACGGGCAGGGCCGAGTGAGCGAGCGAGCGAGTGACAAGGCCGGGGCAGGAACTTACTTCCGGGTCCATTGACCAATCAGTTTGCTCGAACTGGTGCGAACCGGCAGAAACCCACCACTGCTCCTACCACATCTACACATTCACAATTGAGGTCTACACTGTCCAAAATGGCTATGTTCTGATCAAAATTCTAATAATGTAGTATTTTACATTTGGAGAACTTTTGGGCTTTAAGTAACATATTATAACATAGGAAAGAATACCAAGAATCTATTATTTTCTGAATTACAAGCTCTGCATTTTAATATTGTTTTGCATTGTATCTTTCCTTTCCTTTCTTTTCCTTTCCCTTATTTTTCTGGCTTTTTATAATGCAAAGCATCTGGAATTATTGGCAGTCAATTATTCTTTGAATGTATGCAAACCAATAAATAAATTTATATCACTGTTTCATTTTGTGTTTTAATGCTGCTTTTATTGCAAATTACCTTAGGATACTTTCAAAATTGAAGTGGTATAATAATTTAGAACAATAACAATATGTTGTTAACTTTTGGAGGGAAATTTAAACCTGCTGTTTGGCTAATCTAAATAAATGCCTATACACACTTTTCACATCTCAGAAAATTTGGGTTTGGTGAAGCACACTTTGCTGATTTCATGCTGTCAAATAAAATCATGCCTTTTAATGTGCATTCTATGATCATTTTGCAAAGCAAAATGGACTTTTTACAGAGAGTAAAAAAATTACTGTTACAAATCCTTCAGACAACATACATTTGGTGTAATTTTGGTACAGGTGAGCCGCCATTAACTTAGTGTGCTCAAGATCTGTTAAATTCTAATTCTCCACACTCAGACAAAGCAATTCCAAAGAATTCTACTGGTAGCTGGCAATACCAGTAGCTGAAATCCAACAAAAATTGTACATAACTATATTTTCAGCATAGATATGAGAATTTCTACAGAAACTTTACATGCTATTTAAATCCACACATCCTTTAATGTTAAATCAGAATTCATTCATGTTTTGAGCAGCATATCAACCTAGAAAAATAAATAAATAATAACAAAGAGCCAGTTTAGGTATACAGTGTTGTTTGGCATTAAAGATGAGTAATTTATACTTCTTAAAAAAGTCAAATAGTTAGTAAAGAAGCTGTGGGTTTTTGGGACAGTAACAGTATAATATGCTGTTAAAAATCAGATGAATGAAATCCTATAATTAAAGATGAATACTTTAATGCATCTCTTGCATTAAAACAATATACATTTTCAATATACAATAAATATGCAATATCAAACAGGAAATGCCACACATAATCCTTATTGCTCATTAGTTAAATTGTTTTTTTAATAGAGAATTCATATTTTCAAACATGACTATGTTATATATTTAGCTCCCAGACTCTTTGTTTAATACTTGTTAAGTGAGAGCATTCTTTCAAATACAAGTTTAAATGGGAACTTCTCATTGGAAAGATCAGCAAATGTTGCTTCGGAGGGGACTGAAAGAAATAAGAAAGGCTTAAATTTAGCATTTTAGGGTTAGAGAAACTCCTGCATATGCGCATTTCTTATCATATGTTTCATTTTATGATAAATGGCAAAAAGTGGAGCTGAGGACAAGGCATATAAAAACACTGTCCACTCACTAGGTGAGAAGCTTCAGATTAAACATGCTGCTGGGGAATTCTGGGAGTTGAAGTCCAAATATCTTAAAGTTGGATAGGTTTAAGTAATACCATAATAGTCTTTTTTTTCGGACATTTAATTTAGAAGTATCAGGAGAGGCGCCAACTGTAATAGTTGTGTAAAAGAGATACATTTATGACAAAAGAACATCAAGGCCTTTGACCAGAGTTCCTTCCAATATCTCTTTCAAGATTATGGAAGCAAATGAGCTCTCAAACTACATAACAATCCTCTGGGAAGAATTGTCTAGAACAGGGGTCTCCAACCTTGGCAACTTTAAGACTTGTGGACTTCGCCTCCCAGAATTCCTCAGCCAGCAAAGCAGCCAGCAAAGAAAAGAAAAGCTGACTGAGGAACTCTGGGAGTTGAAGTCCACAAGTCTTAAAGTTGCCAAGGTTGGAGACCCCTGGTCTAGAAGACAGATAAAAAAAATAAAAATGTTCAGATAAGTGTGAATGGATCCTGAGTTGGAAATGAATACAAATGGAATACAGGTAGTCCTCAACTTACGACCACAAATGACTCAACATTTCCATTTGCTAATTGTGACAGCTTTTAAGATGTTATTGCTTTTCTTGCTACAGTTGTTAAGTCAATCACTGCAGTTGTTAAGTTATTAACATGGTTGTTAAGTGGTTCTGGCTTCCCTATTGACTTTGATTGTCAAAAGGTCGCAAAAGGGGATCACATGATCCCAAGACACTGCCACCGTCATCAACATGAACCAGTTTATGATAAGCAAAGTATATATTTAATATTGCAGCAAGGATTATATTCGCTCAATATTGGAAAATTGAAGAAACACCACAAGATGAAGAGATAATTAGGAAGATGCTAGATTGTGGAGAAATGGATAGACTTACATTGAAAATTAAACAGAAAGAAAGCACAGAATATCATCAAACATGGAACTTATTTTACCAAAGGTTGGGAAAAAGGGGTGGAGATTAAGAATGCAATCTGTATTGTTAAGCAAATTAAATATCCAGACAACATGATGTTTATTAAGCACTAATAAATGTAAACAATAGAAAATTAATAAAATGTATATAAAATAAATAAATAAATATGAACCAGTTGCCAAGTGTCCAAATTTTGATTATGTGATCACAGGGATGCTGCAACGGTCATAAGTGTGAAAAATGGTCATAAGTCACTTTTTCCAGTAATGTAACTTCAAAATTTCACTAAATGAACTGTTAAGTTGAGGACTACTTGTTAAGTCACCAATTTATAAAGGACATGTTTATAAGTTTATATTTGAGGAGCTGCCACAAAGAAGAGGGGGGCAAATTATTCTCCAAAACACCAGGGCAGGACAAGAAACAACAGCTGGAAACTGATCAAGAGGAGAGACAACCTGAAATGAAGGAGAAACTTCTTAACAGTGAGGACAATTAACCAATGGAACTGCTTGCCTTCAGCAATAGTGAGTGCATCATCACTGGAGGTTTTAAAGAAGAGACTGGATAGCTACTTGTCTGAAATAGTATAAATCTCCTGCTTGAACAGGGGGCTGGACTAAAAGACCTCCAAGATCCCTTCCAGCTTCTCTTCTTTTCCTATATCTTGGATTTGGCTTCTGTACAGATATATTTTTATAGATTTTGAGATAGCAATAAAAATTTTTTTTTTCATTGTCTTTTTTCTGGAATTTTTCTTTAGTTCCCAATGTGAACAGCACATATTAAGAAAGATTCAGAGAATGAAACGTTTACAGAGAAGGGATATAAGGACAATTAGGAAAAGAGACAAAAAGGTTTACAAGCTTGGGAATATGGAATTGGTTTAGGAAGAGGAACTTTGCTAGATTGAGTAGCATATAAACTCAAGGAAGTAAATTAGCAAATGCATAAGAAAACAGGCAGGCAGGCAGGCAGGCTGGCAGGAAATAGAAGTTAGAAAGGACTGTCATACAAAATTGTAAGAACTGTTTGTCTCATCTTAGAATGACTTTCAGAGACAAGAAGGTAGTTTCTCATTGAATGTTACAAACATTCCCAAGACTGACAGGAGTTCAAAAGTAGAGCCAATCACTGAAGAAATTAAACAGCCTCCCTTGGCTGGATATACTCAAGAATAGACTGAAGAGCATCTGGAGGACATGTTTCAGTTTAGATTCTTGAACTGAGCAGAGGGGTAGATTTCATGGTTCCTTTAGTGGGTCAAATCAACTGTCTCAAAATATAATTCCACAATTACTCAGGATGAAATTCTGAAGACAGTTGTTGGAAGATACACTGCCACGTTGCATCTTAAAAACTAATGGCTACTACAGAAATAATTGTAGTCAAAAATAGTGTAAGAATCCCTCACCTTTGAATGTCTTTAAATTTACTCTACCTAGTATTCCTCTGATTAGTTTTATTGATAAGCATAACTTTCATTTCTTAGCCTTCATTTTCACAGTTCGCTCTCTCTGATAGTAATGAAGTAGATACTCCAATAAAACTGAGGATTTTTCAGTTTTTAAAATATTTGCATTTCTACTCAAAAGAAAAAAATCATTATTACAAGTGATATGATTGCCAGGAACACTCTAATTTCAGTGCAACTTTAAAGTTATCCTATGATTCAATGACTGAAATTCTGAAATTGTATCGAGATGACCTCTGGGGCCACTTACAACTCAGTGATGTTACCAATCCTCTCCTTTTTTTCATAGCAGTTTACATAATGAACAAAAAGGTATGTGAGCCATGGTGGCACAATGGTTAGGCTGCAGTACTGCAGGTTAGTTCTGCTGACTACTGGCTGCCAGTAACTTGGCAGTTCAAATCTCACCGGGCTCAAGGTTGATTCCACCTTCCATCCTTCTCAGGTAGGTAAAATGAGGACCCAAATTGTTGAGGGCAATATGCTGAGTGTGTAAACTGCTTACAGAGGGTTGTAAAGCACTATATAAGTCTAAGTGATATTGCTATTTTGTGGGTCTATTTTTTGGTAAAATTACCACCTGAGATACAAACGTGGAGATCCAGACCAAGGCAAAAGATTTATGGAGGATCACAATTTGATTGAAAAAGATTAGATCCATCCTTTTAGTGAAAGGAAAATCTATTCTCAGTTCCCCTGCTTTGCCTTTGCTCCAGATTTCAGTTGAATCCAATGTTCACAGGTAAAACTAAAATCATGTGGTATCTCTGGACCCCTGCATAATTGGATAGCTGCGTTGCTGTCAAACAGGCAACAAATGGTTAAAATAGGGAGCGCCCTATCAAATCCTGCACCTGTTAACAGCAGTGTTCCTCAAGGCAGTATTTTAGGACTAACACTCTTTATACTCTACATAAATGACCTTTGCGATCATATTAAAGCAGCTATGTTCTCTTCACTGATGATGTAAAACTATTTAACACTACTGACAATGCTGCTACCCTTCAAAAAGACCCTGACTATGTGTCAGAATGGTCAAACATTTGGCAACTTCAAATCTCAACCAACAAATGCTCTGTCTTACATATTGGCAAAAAAAATCAGAACACAAAATACAGGCTGGGTGGACACGACCTTGTAGACTATCCTCACTCTTTCAAGGACCTTGGAGTATTCATATCTAATGATCTAAGTGCCAGAGCCGACTGAAATAACATTGCCAAAAAGGATTTAAGAGTTGTTAACCTAATCCTGCGTAGCTTCTTTTCTAGTAATATTGTACTGCTAACCAGATCATACAAAACATTTGCTAGACCAATTCTCGAATACAGCTCATCTGTCTGGAACCCGCACTGCATGTCGGACATTAATATAATTGAGTGAGTCCAGAGATATTTCATGAGAAGAGTTCTCCACACCTCTGCTCGCAACAGAATACCTTGAAATTTTGGGCTTAGAAAATTTAGAACTACGGCACTTTTGGTCTGACCTAAGCATAGTACATAAAATTATCTGCTACAATGGCCTACCTGTCAATGACTACTTCAGCTTCAACCACAACAATACATGAGCACGCAATAGATACTTAAGGTAAACCATAGCAAACTCGATTGCAGAAAATATGACTTCAGCAAGAGAGTGGTCAATGCCTGGAATTCTCTACCTGACTTTGTGGTTTCTTTCCCAAACCCCCAAAATTTTAACCTTAGACTGCTACTGTTGACCTCACCCCGTTCCTAAGAGGTCTGTAACAGGCGTGCATAAGCGTACCGATATGCCTACCATCCCTGTCCTAATGTTCCGCTTCATTCATACTCATTTCATGCATTCAAATCACTTATATAAACATGATTTGAATATCATGTTTGAAGTATTTGACCATACTTCAGGGGTGGATTCCTGCCAGTTCTAACCTCTTTTATAGAAGAGTTTCCACAAATCTACAGTGCTGTTTAGAACCGGTTCCAGCTTCCTTCCCCCCCCCCTCTGCACCACGCTTGCCCTGCCCACCGCTCACTGATTGGCTGGCTCACCAATCGCCCCACCTGCCTCTAAGAGTCCTATCTAAACCTTAAAGTCTTAAAGTTTTCCAGTTTGAACACCCCTGGGTTTTTTTACTAAAGGGTTAGGGGTGCAAGGGTCTTGTAACTTGACAGCTTTAAGACTTGCATGCTTCAAATGCCAGAGTTTCTGAGCCAACATTTTGGTTGCTAAGCAAGAGTATTGTTAAGTGAGTTTCACCACATTTTACAAGTTGGCCACACCCACCCAGTCACATGGCTGGCAAGCCACTCCCACCTGGTCACATGGCCTGCAAGCCACTCCCACAAAGCAGACCACACCCACAGAAGAAGTTCTAAAAATTTTGAAACCCACCACTGCCATACTTATATATGCTACCTAATACATGCTTGACAAAATAAATAAAATAAAATAAAAAATAATATATACATAATAAGCATGTAACATATTGACATTAATGCATCTTAATTATATTCTATGCCTCACTCTTTCAAAATGGATTTTTTACATAGCATGGCTTCCATTAAGAATAATAGATACAGTATTTCTCAAAATTCCACTTGGCTCCACTTTTCTCCTTGCATTTGTCTATATGAGCTGACATTTAATAATGTTCTGCATGTTGCATGAAAAAATGTCTGAATGTAATTTCAAACGTTCCTTTTGGCAAATTAAATCATTTTATTGTAAAGAGACATGAGAAATTATTTTGAGACTCCATAGATCTGATAAGCTAAATGAAAACCTTTATGTGAAAAACATACCTTTCATGAAAATTACATGTTTAAAAAAACCTTCAAAGTTATATGTTGAAAAATGAACGAAAGATATTTTTTGTACCTCTCTTACTCCTGTAAGAGGTTTGTCCATGGTTATTTTATACAGCCAGGATGGTCCAAAGATATTAATGATGCCATGATGAAAACTCTAGCCTTTTGCACCTACATTCTGACTTTGCAATCAAGTATTTAAGAATGGAGTTTCCATTACGAAGTTGCAATAGGTTCCATTATTGATCTCACGCGTAACTCCCCCACTGATATTTGCGTAACCTTATACAGTGTAGGATTTTTATTTTTTTGGCTCATTTATTAGAATTCTGCTGTTAATCCAAGTTTTTTTTTAAAAAAAGGTAAACAGTATGTCCCAAAAGAACTTCACTGAATTTGGAAAGGTAAAAAATTGATGCATTTCATGTGGGTTAGAAATGAAAGAGGCTGAAGAAATTCAAAAAAAGAGAAATCCTTAAAACAAACCAGGACAGGGATGTTGCAGACAAAAAACAGAACAGAATAATCAAAGCAGCCTGCTGTTGGTAAACATGAAACAGCATAGTGCTACTTAGGTTTCTGCCCAGGAGGATATAAAAAGAAATTTGGAAATTAATCCTTAACTTATCCTTGGTTATCTTTTCTTGCCACCACTATTCTATCATTTAAGTATAAACTATAACTTGTTTTTTTTTAATGAAATACTTGCATGGGGTAGTCAAGGGATGTTTAGTGAACAAAACAAAAGTAGGAATGCAATAATAAATATGTGCACTGTTGGTACTTCCTAAATAAGAGTTCAGTGTTTTTGTTTTCTTAGAAATATATTTATGTGAAAATTTCAGAAAAGTGTGATATAAATTGCCTTTTGGCTGGTCTTCTGAAACATCTGCATGACTCCAATTTTAAAATGATTATAGTGATTAGGTCCTGCATACTGATGGCCAAAACCTATTTGTTTTGATAATATTCATCTTCATTCTTGCCAGTAGAATCTGGGGGTAGGTTTGAAGCTGTTATACAGAAGTCAAGATCACAATCCTGCCTCTTTTGTACCTGTACCAAGTACCAGAGGTGGGTTCCTACCGGTTCAGCCCGATTCGGCTGATTAGATAGTAACTCGGCCACCAGCACATCTGAACTGGTTCTTGTTTTTTGCTTCTGTGCATGTACAGAAGCAATTTTTAAACTACTGTGCATGTGTGCATAGCGCACATCAAACGTGCATGCACCTGAAGTATGTCCCCTGAGCGAACTGGCAGTAAAAGAATCCAGAACCCACCCCTGCCCAGTACTGCTAGAAGTTCTAGTAGTATCAGGAATGTTCACCATCCTCATCCAGATTACTCTAGAGGTCATCCCCAAGATGAATCTGTATGGTACCATTCCATGCCCAGACCTGAAATCCAATGGGAAGAATTCCAAATAATTCACTTAATAAAGAGCATTCTATAATTCCATCTTCTCAATCACCTTCCTTAAACAGGGAAGTTATAGAGTATAGTAATTATCTAATAAAACTAGATCAAATAATGGTTCTTGAATTATGAATTAATACTGTCTCTTTCAAGTGATCTCTATTCTCACAAAGATATATTCACCACCTTCTATATCTAGACTGTCACTGTTCACTCAAAGCTAATGTAAGCTAGGAGAGGTACAAACTACATTTACAGGTAGAAGAATACATCTCACTTTGTTCACTTCCTCTGGTGTTACAGATAGAAAAGTCTTATGACCTTGCATGATGTTACCTCTGTTATTTCACGAGATCCTGACCATCTGTAATTCAGCTAAGTGTCCCAGTGTAGTAATTTTCCTGAATAGATCTAGGATATATCATAGTCTTACAGTATGTGACTAAGTTTTCTTATGTAAACTTGTTGGATTTTTATTTAGTTGATTGATTGGTTCATATACATACAGCTCAGATGAACTGTTTTTAGCTTCTCTGTTCCTATTTGTTTGTTACATTTATATCTGACATTCTTTCAGAGGTTCAAGATATTAAATATTGTGGGATTAATTTTTTTTTACTACAGGTTCTGTGGGCATTGCTTGGTGGGCATGGCAGTGAAAGGATACTGCAAAATTCCAATTCCCTCCCGATCAGCTGGGACTTGGGAGGCAGAGAATAGATGGGGGTGGGGCCAGTCAGAGGTGGTATTTACTGGTTCTCTGAACTACTCAAAATTTCTGCTACTGGTTCTCCAGAACTGGTCAGAACCTGCTCAATACCACCTTTGAAATACAGGTATTACAAAATGCCTTGTCAGAGTGATCTGTACCTTAGCTTCAGGGTACTGGTCCAACACTTTAATCACTATATTACATAGGTTTATTAATATTATGGTTGATTATACAGTCAACCAAATGTTTAGGTTGAATTTGGCATTTTTGTCTATCTATCGAGTTCTTCCCAGTAACCTGGGATAGGTAGATGTTGTTTTCATGGTGAAAGATATCTTTGCATGATATAAGCTGTTCCAAGTAAACCAGTTTTACTTATCTTTTGCTCCAGATGTTGTCGTTCTATTTCTATTTGCACCAATTTTTTCACCAGTGAGGCTACAATATTTTTTCTTAACATTACTGCATTAATGGATCTGTTAAATTAAAAGATTATCTAAGTAGTACTCAGAACAGTCAAATGTGAAACTCTTTGGTTCCATCTATCCGTTTACCCACTATTCATCTTTTTGGCTTTATTTAATAATAAATATATAATTTATTTTTATTTTATTTATTTCTTAGATTTTTAGACCGCCCCTCTCCCAGAAAGGGACTATAATAAATTTATAATAATAAATTATTGAATAAGGCAGATTATTAGCAGCCCTTGCTTTTGGAATGGCAGAGGAATTATTTATAAAAGAGAGTGCTTTCATAGAACCGGTTTTAATTTGCTTTGGTGTGCTGTCTGAATGCAGTCATTCAGTTTCTAAACTGTAATAAATTGATATATTAGGTATGAATCAAACAGTCATGGCTTAGCAATAACAACAACAACAACAGTACTAAAAACAACAACAACAACAACAACATGTTAGGACTTGAACTGCTATGTTTTACCAGTTCTCAACTATGAATTGAAGATATTATTATTATTATTATTATTATTATTATTATTATTATTATTATTATTATTATTATTATTACCGTGTTTCCCCTCAAAATAAGACAGGGTCTTATTTTCTTTTGACCCTCAAAATATAGCTTGGGCCTTATCATCAGGGGAGGGCTTATTGTTTTGGGTTGCTGGGAGGTTGCTCTCTTGTGAGCGGGCTCTCGAAGAGTCAGGCACAGCCTCAGGGTCGAACGGCTGTGTTGCTCTATTCAGAGCATACAACCATAGAGTGTAGTCCCAGAACAGCAACTGCCGGAAGACTCGGCATTCTACCTCCATGCTTTGGAAGCCGCAGAAAAAGCCATGTGGCAGGCAGCGGCAGCAGCAGAGATGCCTTGGCTCTGCAGGGAGAGTTAGGCAAGGGCATCGTGAGCCTGGGAGTAGCGCAAGCGGGGAATGGAAAAGCCACTTGCGCAACCCCCCTCTCCAGCCATGCAGAGCCCCATTTACTGACCTAGGGGCATTCCGAAGGTGCCGAGCCATGGGAGCCGGAGGGTGGTGAACAGACGCTCCCGCAGCTTGGCGATACCCCTAGGTCAGTGAACGGCACTGAGCCCGGCTGGAAAGGGGGGGGTTGTTGGGCAGCTGCTCATGACTGTGGTCACCTCATGGCTGCTGTGTTGCTGCTGCAACAGCACAACACAGCCGTTCGACCCTGAGGCTGTGCCCAGCTCTTCGGGAGCATGCTCGCAAGAGAGCAGCCACCCGGCAACCCCCCTTTCCAGCTGGGCACAGTGCTGCTGACTGACCTAGCGGTATCCCGAAGGTGCCAAGCAACATGAGTGCCTTTACCCCCCCCCACCTCGTTCTCGCGGCTTGGTGCCTTCGGGATACCACTAGGTCGGCGAGTGGTGCTCTGTCTGGCTGGAGGGGGGATTATTATTATTATTATTATTATTATTATTATTATTATTATTATTATAAACTTTTATTCATTAAATATGAAACTCAGTCAACTGAACATTTCAAAATGTATCAAAAATATCATTGCCTGGCTCTGATAGTTGATACGGGTTGCTGCCAGCATTATTATTGTTATTGTTATTATTCAATTTCTCAATGCCAATAGTGTTCAAGTGGTGGTCCAGTTGTTTTATTATCATTATCATTACAGCAGCATGACAAAGTAGCAACAATGGTGCATTGGAAGATGTGCAAGAAATATCATTTGCCTACAAGCAAGAACTGGTGGGACCATAGAATAGAGAAAGTCATAGAAAATGAAGAAGTTAAATTGCTCTGATACTTTAGAATTCAAACAGATAGGCACCTACCACATAACACCCTGGACTCAGCAGTTTTTGATGAGAAAGACAAAAAAGTCTGGATAGTGGATGTGGCAATGTCTGGAGACAGCAGAACAGAAGAGAAAGAACTGGAGAAGGTAACAAAATACAAAGACCTAAAATAGAAATAGGAAGACTGTGGCAAAGGCAAGCAAGGGTAGTACCAATCAGTGGTGGGTTTCCAATAATTTTCCTACCGGTTCACTCGTGTATGTATGCCCGCTTGCCTTCATGCGTGACACTTCTGTCCATGTGCAAAAGCATCCAGGTGGGTGGCAGAGCCTCCCGCCGAAGCCATTACCCAATTACCCATTACCCAATTACCCATTACCCAATTCGGGCCAAACTGGGATCAACCAACCTCTGGTACCAATAGTAATAGGGTGCAATCCCTCCAAAAATTGGAGCACCACTTGAACACCATTGGTCTTGAGAAATTCGCCATCAGTCAATTGGAAAAGGCAGCTTTACTCGAAACAGCTTGCATCCTGCGATGATATCTGTAACACAATCAAACATCCAGATTTGTCTATCCAAGGTCCTTGGTAAAGAGTTGATAGGTAGACAAAAATTCCAAAACCAGTCTGAACATCTGGCTGACTGTGTGATGATCAATAATAATAATAAAACTCATATATTTATGGAATTTAGCTGGCATTTCTTTAAAAGAGAAATGATATTATGAAATTTTGAAGTGGAAAAAATTAGAACCACGGTGGTCAAACCACTGATGACATTTGTTCCACACTGAGAAAAACCAGTGATGACTGTATTGAAATTCGAAATCTTATTTTAATTTAGGGATGGCTTAACTTGTAAATAAGGAGATGATAATTTGGAAAGCAGAATGGTAAGTACTAAACAAATTACATCTAAAAACAAGAACTCCCGAGTAAAAATGAACCTCATCCCTGCAATTAAACAGACCAAATTTATTATGAAAATATGTAAAATATGGTATTGATGTGTGTTATGAAAAGTTAGAGAAACCAAATTAATCTGTTTGTATTAGCTCTAAAATGGTACAGAAATTCCTGTGGCTCTGTGTCCCTCTTGTGGAACAAAGTTATGTTTATCATGACTGGTTTGTTTCTCACAATATGCAGTCCAGCTGGAATTTAACTACTGCTTTTAAACATTTCATTGTTGAGAAAATCACTCACTAGGACATTTTAATCAGGAAAAAGGAAAAAATTTGAGGATTGGATTCTTCCTGAAATATTTTAAAATATCAAGAAATTGGCAACATTTTCCTGCTGTCTAATTACAATTTAAACAAGTGTACACTGAAGGTCGCCAAACCAGTAAATGCTAATTGGAAATTGTCCATAAAAAGATATTAATTCTATGGCCCCGAATCTCAAAAAGTATATAAATATTACAAGAACTAAGAAAAAAGTACAATATTAAAAGAAGACAATAGAGCCCACCAAAGGATATATTTTATTTGGCCGCCGAGCTCACAAGCATGTGACTAAGCAGCATATATTTTTCTATATTTCTGCTTGAGATGTTTCAATATGGGAGCAGTTTCGTCTATAATTGCTCAAGCCGGACTGGAATCTCTTCTGTCAAATGCTGGGGTTTTAAAAGAAAATATTAGAGTTTCCTAACAAAGCACTTTTTGAGGTCCCACTTCCAGGAGGAATCAGAAGTTTCTATTTTTTCCTTCTTATAAAATTGATGCAGAACCAGACTTGGTTAAAGAGGAAATAATCCTGTCATTAAACTATAATTTCTCCCAGAAGAAGAATCTTGCAGTGATTCTGGGACTCCTTCTGAGATAGAATAAATTTTAAATAAGTAAATGTATAGTGAACATGAAGACTGTTGTATATTATAGGATGGACCACTGACACTTCTCCAAAGTCAAAGAACATTGGAGACACATTAAATTGATTTTGGCAGAGGTGATTTTTGGCTTTTTCCCACTTGTTCCCAACCACTGCAAAAATGTGCCCTTACAACATCTTCCCTTTTTCCCCTGAAACTCATACCCACTTTGAGTGAGATAGACCTAAATCATCCTTAGCTGTTTTAGTATTAAAATATTCCCTTCCATCCAAAGGCAGCCTAAAGGCATGTCAAGACTGTTAGCAATTGGGAAACAGGGCTGACGTCGCTACAACACAACATGCAATCTTGGAGCTCCAGGATTGCTGTTGATATTTCTGTTGCTGGATGGTCCTTTTGGACCTAACCATCCCGAAGAGATGGTAATAGAGAAGAGCATGTCCTGCTGATGTCAGGCACATCGCAAAGTCCCTGATCGATCCAGGAGAAAGCTCTTTTTGCCGGCTAGAAGAGAAGCAGCCATTTTTAACCTGCATAAGGTTGGGACAGCCCCTGAACGGAAGTAAAGCAGGAGAGAGAATGTGTCGAGATGGTGAGATAAATTTTACTTTTAGAGAACACCCAAAAAGATTTCGAATAAAGTTAAAATTGAAAACAGAAGAGAGTAAACAGTGGATTAGCCTGAATTAAAATATTGTGTTATCTTTTTTTCTTTAATTTTGTTTCCTTTTTATGGATGAAATTTTTACAAATGCCTCTTACTTTTTAAATTGGACCTGTCTCTTTCCCCCTTCTTCTTCTATTTTTTCTCATTTTTTGTATTTGTGGATTAAGGATTCCTTTCTTATCTTTTCTTCAATGCATGTCAGGACTGTCCTTTTTAACCATTTTTTTCTTAACTCAAAGAAAGCTTAAAGAGAGAGCTAAAAGCAGAAGAAAAAGAAGTAACAATGCCATCTAGAGGCTGGAGGCTTTGGAATATTGTTTTTTAATATATATTTGACTTGTATCTCATGCTTCAAGGCTTCAGAATTTGTTTATTGAAAGAATAGTGGGAAGAGTACAGTTTGTTTACACAGGTGCTCTTCTGGAATATTATCAGTAGCTGGACTGCAGTAAAGAGAAAGCCTTGACTTGAAAGATTATAGTGAATTTATTTGATACCTAGTAAAAGGCCTTGGAAGTACTAGTGGCAGTGTTTACAACCTGGAAAAATGGTGCAATATTAAGAAGAAGAGGAAATAACTTTGTAAAAAAATTATGCTAGAAATTCAAAAAGTCCTAATGAACACAGAAATAATTGAAAAGAATCTGGGGATTATAGAACAAAGAACAGAAAGAATGGAGGAAAGAGTTGACAATATTGATAAACAATGATGAAACTTGAAGATAGAGTTCAAAAAATTGCAGAGAAATATGAACAAAGTGACAAGAAAATTTTTGATACTGACAGCAAACCGAGAGTGGAAGGAAATGATACGTATGGAATACTGAAAGGAGAGGTAGACGAACTGGATCTCTATCTCATGCTTCAAAACATAGATGAAGAAAGGGGAGAAAACTTGGCAGAAACACTGAGGGTATTTTTGGCAGAAGTACCAGTGATAACCAAAGGCAAACTGATGAAAGGAACAGATGGATGATTTCGAGTCTTTACAAAATATGCAATGAACAACAAGTTGCCAAGAGAAGTTCACATAAGACTTATCAAGAAAACACCTAGAGTACAGATTTTACAAATGGCAAGAGAATTATGTATAAGACAAAGTAATAATAATTATAGTCAAATAAATGATTAATAATGATAATAATGCATTTTATATACTATATTGATATATGGAATTTTATATAAGCTGTAAATGCGGACCATGGAGATGATGTGGAAAAGCCTTTTTTTAAATAAAAGATAAACAATTCTATATAGAATAGAATACATAGATGTAACATCATTGAATGAGTCCAGGATGATGTAATGAAATGAAATGTCATAATATAAATTAAATTTAGTATATTTCACATAAAAATGAAGTAATAATAGCTATATTCAATGAATGTTCAATAATCATAATAATTGTATGCATATATATTATATTGATGATATGAGCAATGGAATGTGCAAAAATGAGTAAGTTGACATATGAAATTAGAAAACAAGAAGATAAACAATTTTATAAGACATGGGATCTATTTAATTAGTCGTTAGGTTAAAATAATAATAATATGGAATTGAAAATTTATTAGAGAATGTTATCAACACCAAAATAATAGAATGATTTAAAATAGGATATTTAAAAAAATACTTATTATGGATATGTTGAAGATGATGTAATGAATTATCATAATATAAATGAACCCATATTTAGAATACCTTGTTTAAAATGAAGAAATAATAGTCAAACAAATGAAGTACTATAATAATAATGTATACAAATATACTTGATTGACAATATGTGACTTTAAATAAAATTTAAGGGATGACTACTGAAAGGATGCACAAAAACCTTGTAACCAATCGACACACTGTACGGAATGGAAAATGTTTTTATGTTACGTATTTTGTTTGTTTATGTTTGTTTTTTAAAAATAAAAACATATATATATAAAAAGACTGTTAGCTATTGTGACCTTTCATTTTGAAGCAGAGGTATCCACAGGAAGGATTAGAGTTAGTGAAAAAACGCCAAGTTGGGGCTCCCAACCAGAGGTGGTATTCAGCAGGTTCTGACCAGTTTTTGGAGAACCGGGAGCGGAAATTTTGAGTAGTTCGGAGAACTGGTAAATATCACCTCTGACTGGCCCTGCCCTCATCTATTCTCTGCTTCCCAAGTCCTGATCAGGAGGAAATGGGGATTTTGCAGTATCCCAGTGTGCTTACCATCCCTGTTCTACTGCCCCATTTATATGTATTCTTTTTATGTGTTTATGGCTATGTTTTGATCATTTATTTGTGCCATTCTTTCATGTCTTTTGATACTTGTTTCCTTGTACTTGTTGACAAATAAATAAATAAATAAAAATAAAATAAATAAATTTCTGACAAGAGCAGGATGGAGTAGTGCACCTTTTAGTGGCCCTCAATAGTATTGACTGTTGAATTGGGGGGGGGAGGGTGTTATGGGATTTGGGGCTGGGTGTCCGTCTTGTGATGGTTTGGCTTCTTTGTCCAAAGCTGGTTCCAACTGCTGTTGCTAGGGAGTCAGAGAGCCAGTTCATAGTTGCTCTTTTATAGTGTGCAGGCCTCATACTCTTTCCACTCCCTTGTAAAATCTACATAAAGCCACTGGGTGAGATCATCTGCAACCATGGGATCAGGTATTATCAGTATGCTGATGATACTCTCAAAGGTTTTTTTTTTTCCAAAAGGCGACTGGACTTTTTGGGGTTTTTTCTTTGAAAACATTTCACTTCTCATCCAAGAAGTTTCTTGGGTGTTCTTCACATTTCCACTTGAGTTCTGAATTTCCAACATCCTTCATTTCCCTGCTTTGTATCAGCATCTGTTTATGGCTCTGCTACAGATTCCTTTATGCTGTATAAGGATGGAAGTACTCCTATACATTGATATACAATTAGCTGAAAATCTAGCCTTTAATGATATAGAAATAGAATAATAGGCTTGGAAGGTATTCATTCCTCAAGGAGCACCTTCCCCACCCCCCTTGCTCGCTTCCCCGCCTGTTCTGTCGTTGCTCACAGGCAGTAGCTTGTGCGGCATGGCTGGCCTCCTAGGGCCTCCCCGAACTTGCCTAGGAGGTGTGGCTGCCAGCAAAGCACAGGGGCGTTCCAGGGCATCCCCCCCAGTGGTTCCCCGCCTCCCTTCCCGGTTGATCAAATACCGGAGGCTTTTTAGATTCTGAAATTTGATAACATTAAGAAAGCAAGAGGAGGAAACTAGTTAGATTACCATTCATCTTAATTTTTTTTAAAGTACATATCAAGGTAAGAACAAGTTGATGCAATGAATTAATTCCATTTTGTCAGAATATTTTTTTTATAGGAAAATGAATTTTCTTTTTGGTATCATATGGAACTCCAATATTTAGTGAGCATGTTTTAAGATGATATACAAAATGTTTGATATGCAATATCCACTGCCTATCGTTTATGCTAAACGTAATATAAATATTGTCAAGATGAAGGTCATTTTAAATATGGATGGATGAATACTTCTAGCTGGATCATAGGTGGGAGACAGTGAAATGAATGTACATTTTATTGGCATACTTTTATCTATAGATGCAGATGCTGGTGAGTCATAAAAATTGCACATATATATGTATGTATTATGTATGTATGTATGTACCGTATTTATTCGAGTATAACGCACAAAATTTTGTACCAAAAAAAGGAATCAAAGTGTGGGTGCGCGTTATAAACGAGGGCTGGGGTGGGGTGGCAGTGGCTGGGGAAAATTTACTTGGCATGGTAGCCCCTGAAGCATTCGATCCTGCCAACTGGAGGAAGAGCAGCGGCGGCAATAGTCGCAACTCGGCGGCGGGCCGCCCCGGCTGGGAGACAAAGGAGGGGAAAGGCGGCAGGCAGCTGAATTGCGAGTATTGCAGCCACTGCTGCCGCCGCTCACAGGACCCGCCTCTCACCCTCTTCCTCCAGTCGGCAGGATCTCGATCCGTCTGGAAGGGGGCGACCGGGACTCGGGAATCCCCCCGGGCACCATGGCCAAGGGGGCTTCGTCGGAGAGTGGAGGTGGAGGTGGCGGTGGCAGCAGCATCTACAGCGTCTCGGTCGAACCGCAGGACAAAAAGACGGGACCCCCCGCAGCCGCCATGTGCCAAGGAGCCTCAGTCGGGAGCAAAGGGGAGGCCATGGACTCCTGCAAGCTGACCCTGGCCTTGCCGCCCCGCGAGAGAGAGACTTGGACCTGGCAGATGGATTTCATCATGTCCTGCGTGGGCTTCGCCGTGGGGCTAGGCAACGTGTGGCGCTTTCCCTACCTGTGTTACAAGAACGGGGGAGGTGAGCAACCTGCGGCCGTGAGGGCTGGGTGGAAGGGACAACGTGGGGGGGGGGTCTCCAGGATTTTTGTCAATTACAATGCTTGGTGTGAAACAAAATTTTATACCGATTTTTAATCAAAAATTAGGGGGTGCGCGTTATACACGTGTGCGCGTTATACTCGAATAAATACGGGGCATGTATGTATGTGTGTATGTATATATGTATGTATATAGGAATTCAGGGAGTTGAAGTCCACAAGTCTTAAAGCTGTCAAGTTTGAACACCCCTGGGTTTTTTTTTCCTAAAGGGTTAGGGGTACAAGGGTCTTGTAACTTGACAGCTTTAAGACTTGTGTACTTCAAATGCCAGAGTTTCTGAGCCAACATTTTGGTTGCTAAGCAAGAGCGTTGTTAAGTGAGTTTCACCACATTTTGAAAGTTGGCCACTCCCACCCAGTCACATGACTGCCAAGCCACTCCCACAAAACAGGCCATACCCACAGAGGATGTTCTATAAATTTTTGAAACCCACCACTGATCTAGTTCAACAAATAGATTGATCTTCCACCTGTTGTTTTTTGTCCTGCCACCAGCCAATTTGGAGAATAGGTCAATCCTCTCTTCACCATGCCAGTCCCTAAAGTATTGGAAGACTACTATCACATCGCCCCTAGTTTTTCTCTCTGTTAGACTAGTCATACCTAGTTCCGTCAATCATTCACCGTATGGTTTAGTCTGCAGACCTCTCATTATCTTCGTTGCTCTTCTCTGCATTCTTTCTCATCTTTTTTATATCGTGGTGACCAGAACTGATGCAGTACTGCAAGCGTGGTGTCACCAGTGCAGTATTAAGTTGTATTATCATTTCACATGATTTTTAAAGCATCCCTCTGTTGATGCAACCCAGGAGAGCATTAGTTGTTGGGTTTTTTTTGGTCAGCTGCAGCACATTGCTGGTTCATACCTAAGACACCTAGATCCCTCTCACATTTGCTACTTTTGAGCCAGGTACCATATATCCTATATATGATAGGGATGCAGTGGCTCATGGCTAAGACACTGAGCTTGTCAATCAGAGAGGTTGGCAGTTCAGCGATTCAAATCCCAAGCACTGCACAACGGAGTGAGCTCCGATTATTTGTCCCTTCTAGGGACAAGTAATGGCTTCTGCCAACCTAGCAGTTCAAAAGCATGTAAAAATGGAACCACCTTTAGTGGGAAGATAACAGTGTTCTATGTGCCTTTGGCATTTAGTCATGCTGGACACATGACCACAGAGAAGTCTTCAGACAGTGCTGACTCTTCGGCTTTGAAATGGAGATGAGCACTGCCCCCTAGAGTTGGGAACAACTAGCACATATGTGCGAGGGGAACCTTTACCTTTACCATATATCCTATATCTGTGCATTGGGTTTTTCTTGCCTACATGTAGGACCTTACTTTTATTGCCACTGCATTACATTTTATTGGATGGGGCAAATCTAATTTTAGCATGCATTGGGAATCTAAGCAGAAGTACTTATAATATGGTCATTGGGCTTTCAGTAGAGATACCAAACAGTAAATTTGCTTTTTTTAATGGTTTAGTGGGATAGTGGTAATTTGTATTGGAAAAAAAAAAATGTGGCTAGAACTGAGGCAATCAATCTGACCCTTTACAATAATATTATTGGAGAGTGTATTTTATATTTTTTAAGTGTTTACAAAGGCGGTTTTTAAAATGTGCACTCTCTAATGTTTATAAACCATAAACCATATTTAGCCACTTTGGACATCATATAGATCTGTAAAATAAATAAATGTTGTAATCATCTTTCACCATGAATGCAACTGGATCTCTGAAAGTGTGTCCATTTGTGCAACAGTAACAGAGGTAGTAGTCAGCAGGTTCTGACTAGTTCTGGAGAACCAGTAGAGGAAAGTTTGGGTACTTCGGAGAACTGGTAAATTCCACCTTTGACTGGCCCCACCCCAATCTATTCTCTGCTCCTGAGTCCCAGCTGATCAGGAGGAAATGGGGAATTTGTAGTAACTTTCCCCTGGGAGGGAATGGAGTTTTTAAAGTATCCTTCCCCTGCCATGCCCACCAAGACATGCCTACAGAATCGCTAATATATATTTTTTAATCCCACCATGGAACAGTAACAACAACAAAGTAATCATAGAATGCTGGCCATCTACCTAGCAACCAGGATCATTGTAAATATATGAGCCTGCTTGTACTAGCTTTCTATTGGGCAAAAATGCAATCTATAGGTTTTTTCTTTCTTTCATGCCTCCCCCCCCCCCCATGCTACCTTGTGATATTTTTCATAACCAAAAGAGCTTTATGCACAAGATAGTAAAAGATGTTGCAACGATAGAAAAATAAACTTTGCCAGCATGTTATTTTAATTCTATCCCCTTGAATCATCATATGATTTCTGGAAAATGATTTTTCTCAGTGGGGCATTTAAAATTATAGCACAGTATTTTTCAAATGTGGTCACTTTAAAATGTATAGACTTCACGTCCCAGAATTTCCTATTCAAAGTGATGCTGGGAAATTCTAGAAATGAAGCCCACACACCTTAAAGTGGCCAAGTTTGAAAAACTGTGCCATAGCATACAATGGACCTCACTAAGAACAGCATCCTTACAAGCTAACCAGTATATTTAGACATAAGATAAAGGATATAAGCTAAAGCCATTTTTTTCATTCCTTCTTTGATCACTTTCTGCCACATGCAATTGAAATCAAAGTGAGGAAGGAAAATGAACAAGAAAATAAAAGTATGTATCTTATTTTCGTAAATCTAAGACCACACTTGGAATATTGATCCAGCTTTGGTGACCACAATGTAAAAAAAAAAGACATTGAGACTCTAGAAAGGGTGCAGAGAAGAGCAACAAAGATGATTAAGGGACTGAAGGTTAAAACATATAAAAAGAATTGGAGATATCTATTTTAATGAAAAGAAGGACTAGGAGGGACATGCTAGCATGTTCCAATATCTAACAAAGAAAGAGAGAGTCAAAATATTCTCCAAAGCACCTAAAGGCAGGACAAGAAGCAATGGATGGAAACTAGTGAAGGGAAGAAGCAACATAGAACTAAGGAGAAATTTCCTGACAGAACAATTAATCAGTGGAACAGCTTGCCTACAGGAGGCTCCAAAACTGGAAGGTTTTAAGAAGAGATTGTACAATCACTTGTCTGAAATGGTATAAGGTTTCCTGCTTGAGCAGGGGGTTGCACTAGAAGTTTTCCAAGGTCTGTTATTCCAACTCTGATATTGTCTATTAAAAGCAACTTTTCTAGAAATCAACAATAGTGTTATTGTTCTACAATAAGAAGCCTTTTCCCACATGTCCAGATATAAACCTTCTTAAAACTTTATATGTATGTATGTATAATAATAATAATAATAATAATAATAATAATAATAATAATAATAATAATAATAATAATAATAATAATTTTATTTGATTAGCCGCAACCCTCTCCCGAAGGACTCGGGGCGGCGTACAATCAAAGACGGATAAAAATACACATAAGACACACATATATACAAAAAGAACAGAGACATATACATATGTGCATGGAGGAGAGTTGACTTATAAGTGAAAGACAATTAAAAACACAATTTAAAATCCCCTTAAATAGAATTACTAAATTAAAAAATTAAAAAACCCATCAGGAGCGTTGCGAAGTTATGGTTGAGCCAGGCCAGCTATTTGGAAAAGGTGGGTCTTGAGCTTGACACGGAAGGAGCGGAGGTCAGTACTGGTCCTAATATCCGGGGGGAGGTCATTCCACAGGGCTGGGCCCGCCACAGAGAAGGCTCTGCTCCTAGGCGCCGCCCCATGGCACTGTCTGGTGGACGGCACCTGGAGAAGTCCCTCTCTGTGCGAGCAGATGGGTCGTAGGGATGTATGGGGCAGAATACGATCCCGCAGGTAACTAGGTCCTGAGCCATGGAGCGCTTTAAAGATCGTATGTATGTATGTATGTATGTATGTATGTATGTATGTTGTACTTGGTTTTCTGCCTGGATGGTCCTCTGTAATGAGCCAAAAGACAGAAAGGGGGAGTAGTGAGCTCCCTCCCATATTTGGGCATACCAGGGGTTGTAACACAAATACATATCCATATCCATATCCATATACATATACATATACATATACATACACACAGTGACGTGCGGTGAGGTTTATGGCTGGTGAGGCTGGTGACGTCATCAGGAAGGCGGGGAATGGGACCACGTGTGCTGGAGGCTGAGGCTGCCTCAGCCTCCAGCACACGTGATCCCATTCCCCGCCTTCCTGAGCGTGCTCCGCCGGCTCGCGCTCCACAGTCCTCGAAAGCGACTGGGGAATGACGAGAACCTTCCTGCCTCTGCTGGACTTTGCGCGCTCCTTGTGACTGCATATTGCAGTCGCGAGGAGCGCGTGAAATCCAGCAGAGGCAGGAAGGTTCTCGTCGTTCCCCAATCGCTTTCATGGCTTCGTCATCCGGGAGCGCCGACAACATTTCTGCCTCCGCAGCTCCCGGGCGCGACCGGACAGATGTATATAATATGATAATATTATATATATATATATAGTATATAATATTATATACTATTATTTCATGAAGAGAGGTGAGGCTCTGCCTCCCCTGACCGCACGTCCCTGCATACACACACACACACACACACACACACACACACACACACACACACACACACACACACACATATATATATATATATATATATATATATATATATATATATTACACCTGAATCAATATATACATACAAAGGATGTGTATTAAGGATGCATATCAACAATGTATATATTTAAATTACTCTTTAAAATGTCAAATTGAAGAAAAAATTATCTGAATATCAGTATTTGGCAGAAATCAAATCAGAATTTCTCTTTCACTTTACTCTGTGGTCCTTTTCTGTTTTTATTTGCCTATCTTCCCCTTTAATGTTTTTTTGTTTTGTTTTGTTTTGTTTGAAAAACCAAAATATAGCTTTCTGGCTTTTATTTTCAGGGAATTGCTTCTACCTTCTCTCTGCTAATACCCAGCCTTTTCTATAATCTTTTAAACAGCAACCACTCCCTCCTATCCTTTAAGTACTATCTTGGCAGACTACACAAAGAGGAGGAGTTTGGAACTTAAAAGTCTTTGAAATTGTGCTGTTAACAACAGACATGTCAAGCAACAAGCCATTTTAAAAGCTGTTGAACAAGAATCCCTTTCTATCATCACCCCGTTTTACAGTTCTTTGTGCCAGAGGCATTTTATTATTGAGATTTACTGAGTGACAAAGGACACTTGGCCCAAGTGATCTCCCCCCCCCCCAAAAAAAACCTGAAAGTTTATTTGTTAATTAAATACAAATATGTTGTGCAAACCATTGTTTCCCTGAGCTATGTTCAGTAGCCTGCCAGAGCGAGTTGTGGAAGAAAAGCATTTAAAGGGCCAAAGCAGGCGGTACAAAAAACCAAAACAGCAACAGTAGCTCTTCTTGTTTGTGAAATAATCCTTGCTTGGATTTGCTTTTAAACTGATTATATAACTTTATTTTTTTATTTGAATTACCCCTTATTCTCCCAACGATACTTAATCCTTTTTGGAAAACCAATAGCAAGTTAAAATGAGAATTGAATGCCTTTGCAGCTAGTTCTTTCTCTCTCCCTCCCCCCCCCCTTTTAAATGAAACCACAGCAAGATTTCTAAAAGGTTTCAAAGTTTGCAAGCGGAATGCAGTGACAAATCTTTTAATGGCTGATGCTAGGCTCAAGGTGTTTTAGAAAAAAGGCCAGACAGTGCCTTCATTTCTGAAAATAAAATAGAGATTTGAACATTATCTCAAGCAAGCTCCCTCTAAGCCAGGAAAGCAGATGCTCAAGTTATGATGTATCCTGAGCAGCAATCATGTTGGCCTGGGCAACCCCTGCCTGAGTGGTGGGTGAGTGGTGTGGCGTGGCGTGAGGCAGTGATTAGTGCCTAATGTGCTTTACAAGTTCCCAAAATTATATATTTTTGAATCCCAAGAATTTACATATTTTTATTCAAATGTAACTATATTTATACATGAGATTATTTATTTAGATTTGATTTATACAATCGCCTGTGTCACAAATCATAAAATAATTTTCAAAAACATTCTGGAAGGTTACCAAAAAATAATGTTCTCATGTAAAAGCTAAGAAGTTTATCAGATTATGAACCATGGACCCATCTCATCAGATCACAACTTTCTTAAAAACCCGAAGCCTGTTGACAAAACCAGGGTTTTAAGGTTTATTGGGCAGAATTTGGGCCAATATCATATGGTCAGATGATGTTTCACAGGACGGATACCATGGCAACAAAGGCCTGTCCCCCTGGGTCATATCAGTTGTAACTCCTAAGCAGATAGAATCCACAATGTTGGATCTGGGCAACGAGAGAACAGACTGCGGACATGAAGTGACTTAACAGCTCTTTATTAGTAGTAGTAGTGATCCAGCTTGCTCTGTGGCCGGAGGGTTCCCCTTTTATAGGACTCGGGTACGCCTCTCGACCAATCAGAGCGATACCTGTTTCCCGCTGTAGCAGCGGACCAGAGAGGAGACTTCCTACGATATATGTTAATATCTAACACCCCTCCCCTCTTAGACGGAACATTGCGGTTAGTTATGTAGTCCTTAAGGTATGTTGGCGTTTGCCTTACTCGGGTGGAGCGTCGCAGTTCGGGTTGGTCAGAAGTAGTTGCAGGATCGGTTGCTTTCTCTGTTTCGAGTTCGGGGGTTTTCAGGCTTTCGTTGCTTGGGCGTTCGGGGGTTTGCTCGCTTACGTTGCTTGGGGGTTGTTCCGTTTTGCGCTCGGCCTCTTGTTCTGTCCTGGGCTCGCAGGTGTCGTAGTTCTCTGTGTTGGGGCTCTCGAGTGGCTGACTTTGCATTGGTAGGTAGCTCTCGTTCTCGGTTCGTAGGTCTGAGTGTGCCAGGCGACCCCGAAGTTGATCGATGTGCCTTTTCCAGTTCTGCCCATCTTCCAGTTCTAACAGATACGATCGTGGACCCGTGATGCCAATGACCCTTGCCGGCATCCACAATGTCCCCCCTGCATAGTTGTGGGCGTATACTGAATCCCCTATGCTAAAGCTCCGAATTTTGCTTGTGGAGTCTGGGGGTGCTGTGGCAGAGTAATTTGGTTGAAGACAGTCCAGGTGAGACCGTAGACGGCGGCCCATGAGTAGCTCAGCGGGGCTCCTACCCGTCGTTGCGCTGGGGGTAATGTGTTGGATTAATAGGTAATGGTCAATGCGTGTTTGCCAATCACCTGGACCCATCCTAGCGAGGGCCTCTTTTGCGGATCGCACCATTCTCTCCGCCTGTCCGTTTGATGCCGGATGGAATGGCGCGACGAGGGCATGCCGAATTCCCTGACCTGCTAAGTATGTTTCGAATTGCATGGCCGTGAACTGGGGCCCGTTATCGGAGACCAGGAGGTCGGGCAGGCCATGAGTGGCGAAAAGTCGCCGTAGAACCTTAATGACTGCCTCTGCCGTGGTTGAAGTCATTAGGACTACTTCTAGCCATTTGGAGTATGCATCCACAACTATAAGGAACGTCTGACCTTGAACTGGCCCTGCGAAGTCGATGTGTATTCTCGACCAGGGTGCTTTAGGCTTTTCCCATTCTGTGGCGGGCGCTTCTGGGGGTGCTGGTCTCGATTCTTGGCATGGATCGCAAGTGGCCACCCACTCCTCTATCTCTTTGTCCATGTTTGGCCACCAAACGTAACTTCTTGCTAACACCTTCATCCTAACGATCCCTGGATGCCCAACATGTAATGCATCTAACACATTTCTACGTAAAGCATAAGGAATAACAACTCAATCCCCCCACAATAAACAACCTTGTAACACTGAGAGTTCGTCCCATTTTGACCAAAACACTTTGAATTCCGGGCCCACGTTGCCCTTCGGCCACCCCCTCCAAACCCAAGTTTGAACTTGCTTTATTATATTGTCTTTAGAGGAGAACCTTGCAACGTCGCAGGAAGAAACCGGTCCTGAGTCCAAACAGTCAATGAGCAACACCGGTACTTCAGGAGTGGGGTCTGGCAAAAGGTCCGGTAGTGGGCAACGGCTGAGTGCGTCTGCGTGTCCTAGAGTGGAGCCCGGTCGATGAATTAACTTGTAGGAGTACGCAGCCAGGAAAACAGTCCACCTGGTCATGCGTGGAGAAAGGGAGACTGGAGTGGGGCGGTTTCCCGCCAAAAGTCCCAACAGCGGTTTGTGATCTGTAATCAGTTCAAAATCGCGGCCGTAGAGGTATTCATGGAAACGTTTTACTCCAGCTACAGCAGCTAACGCTTCCCTGTCCATCTGGCTGTAGTTCCTCTCGGCCGATGAAAGAGTCCTGGAGTAGAAGGCGATGGGTGCTTCGTTTCCGTTCGGCATCCTGTGGCTAAGGACTGCGCCAACTCCAAAGGGTGATGCGTCGCAGGTCAATACCAGCGGTAGTGTCTGGCTGTATTGGACTAACAGCGAGTCAGTGGTGAGCAGGTGCTTTACTGCGGCAAAAGCTGCTGCTTCGGATCGTCCCCATCTCCATGTTGCGTTCCTCTGGAGTAGTCGATGTAATGGCTCAGCAACGGTCGCCTTCTGTCTCAGAAAAACGCTGTAGAAGTTAAGTAGTCCGAGGAAGGCCTGCAACTCGGTCTGATTTCGTGGTGTGGGGGCGTCCTGGATCGCCTTAATTTTCTTTGACGTAGGGTGTATTCCCTGACCATCGATTCTATAACCCAGGAATTCTACGCTAGGCACGTTAATTTGGCATTTTTCCTTTTTAAGGGGGAGACCCTTCTCTCTGATTCTGGCCAAAACAGTTCTGACTCTTTTATTTAATTGCTCCTCATTTGCAGCGGACACTAAGATGTCGTCGAAATAGGGGACGACTCCCGGTATCCCTTGCAAAAGTCGTTCCATGACGCTCTGGAACAAACCTGGAGCAATGCTCACGCCGAATTGTAGCCGGTTGCATTTGAATGCTCCTCTATGCGTCACTATAGTTTGGGCCTCCGCTGTGGCGCTATCTATGGGCAACTACTGGTAAGCTTGTGCCATGTCTAATTTAGCAAATATCTTTCCTGGCCCCAACGAGTGCAATAAGTGCTGTACTACTGGCACAGGATATGCGCTTTGTTGTAGCGCGACATTAATTGTGCATTTATAGTCCGCACAGATGCGGACTGACCCGTCTGGCTTGACTGGGGTCACAATGGGAGTTTCCCAGCGCGCGTGATCCACCAGCTCAAGGATTCCTTGCTCCACTAACTTATCTATCTCCTTATCTATTTTTGGGCGGAGTGCAAAAGGCACTCGTCTCGGTTTAAGTCGGATTGGCGCCACTTTGGGGTCTAAATTGAATGAGATTGGTTTACCCACATACTTACCAAGACCGGGGCTGAACACATCCTCGAACTCCTTAAATATCTGCTCAGCGCTGCTGTTCTCCACGGCGTTGATTCCGGTGACTTCTAACCCCAAGGCTTCAAACCAATCTAGTCCTAGAAGGTTCTGTAACGGTGCGCTGGCGATGGTCACGGGCAGCTGGGTTACGATGTCCTTGAAACGGATCTGGAACGTGCCTTGGCCCACGATGGGGACTCGGTTTCCCTGGTAGTCTCGAAGCAGGATGTCTGGAACGCGTAGTTGGCTCTTTTTGAGGCTAGGGATAGCCTGTTTCATGGATGCCCATGAAATGATCGTCAGGGACGATCCTGTGTCAACTTCCAGCTCGCAAGGTGAGCCCTCCAAGAGGACTGTGACTTTCAGCTTTTTAGGCCGCTTGGTGCGGACCTGACTTATTGTGGTGAGATACGTTCGCAATTCCTCTCTCTGGGTCAACTCTATCTCAGCATCTGTATCCTGAAAATACTCTTGTTGAGCGTCTTGATAGAACGCTCTCTCAGCTCTTTGTGTGTAATCTCTCTGGGAATACGCTCGCTCAACTCTTTGGGGATTTTCTCTCTGGGTAAACACTTGTGGATTTCTCTCTGGGCGCCCTTTTTGATTTCGCCAAGCCCCTGGGTTGGGCTTCTGTTGGCGGTACATAGGTGGCTGCCGTGAGGCAGGGACTTCGCTCCGGCACACTCGTGCGATGTGCCCAAGTTTGTTGCAGTGCGAATAAACAACGTTCCTGAACCTACAGGTAGACCGGGGGTGATTCCCTCCGCAGCTTGCGCAGGGCGGCAAACGGAATCCGGGTCTCCCCCCAGGCCTCATGTGACTGCTCCGCATCAGGTGACTGTCCTCGAACTCGGGATCCTCGTAGTCGGGGTTTGTGTCTTCGTAGTGAACTCTGGTTTGCCTGGGTGGGTGCTGGCTGGCTTACGCTGAAACCGCGTTGTATGGTTACCGATGATTTCTCCGCTGACTCGGATGCCCTTGCTTCGTTTAGCGCTATCTGTAGGGTTAAATTTGGGTTTGCCAACAGCTTCTTTTGTAGTGAAATGTCTCTTAACCCACAGACAAATTGTGCCAGGATATGCTCGTCCAGATCCCTGAACTTGCAGTGAGTTGCTGCTTTACGCAAGGCTGCAACATATTGGTTGATTGATTCTCCCGCCTTCTGGTTCCGCGTGTTGAATTCCTGGAGGCAAACGTGGCGGGAAGGTTTTGGCGCGTAGTGAGTCTGTAGAGCCTGTTGCAACGCCGTCCATGATACTGCTTGTATTGGAGTAGGCGCGGTGAGGTCTCTGGCCGTGTTGAAGACTTCTTTTCCACAGTAGCCGAGGAAGATGTTTTTCTTCCAGGCGTCGATTATCCCCGTGTATTCGTTCGCTTCGAGAAAACACTCGAAACGAATCATGAAAGCTTCCCATTTGTCGTTCGCTGGGTCGAATGGAGCGGGGGGAGTGTGCATCGCCATCTTCTCTTGTTTGAATTTGCCGCGCTGCGGTGTCGTGAGATGGCTGCCGGAATTTCTGCCGAATTCCTAGGCTGGATCAAATCCGGAGATTCTGAAGTAGCGTTCTTCGTCCTATCTGTCTCTCGATCCCACCTTCGTCGCCAATGTTGGATCTGGGCAACGAGAGAACAGACTGCGGACACGAAGTGACTTAACAGCTCTTTATTAGTAGTAGTAGTGATCCAGCTTGCTCTGTGGCCGGAGGGTTCCCCTTTTATAGGACTCGGGTACGCCTCTCGACCAATCAGAGCGATACCTGTTTCCCGCTGTAGCAGCGGACCAGAGCTGAGACTTCCTACGATATATGTTAATATCTAACACACAACATACCTTTTCTTTTGGACTTATGTAGTATAATTGGTAAGAGGCAGTCCCTTAGATACATTAGCCCTGGCCAACACATTCTATCCCAGCTGAAGCTTCCAGATATACTTCAATGGCAGCCCCATAAAACATATTACAGTGAAAAGGTGATCACAGTGTAACCCAAATATCACCTAGTCTCAGAAACGGTAAGCCCAAAGCCAGAGCCACTCATTCTTGCCAAGGTTCAATTGAAATCTATTGTTTCCCATTCAGAACCACCTTCCTCTGCCTCTACTCACTGGGATAAGACATCAATAGCATTACTTAATTTGCCAGGGGAAGAGATGTATAATTGGATATCATCAGCATACCGATGATATGTCACTCCACAACAACAGATTAGTTTACCCAGAAGGTTCATGTAAGAGTGGAGGAAGCACTAAACTGAGCAGTTCTCTACACATGGAGGCTAAGGGCCATATCTCTCCTCTCTAATCATCACCAACTCACATCAAATCTGAAGAAAGCAGAAGAACTGACACCAATATTTCCTACTACTTACAACAGATGATGGCCAAACAGCATTAAAAAGGACCAAATGTGGAACCAAATCAATATTTGGACACAATGACCCATATGATGGTAACTAAAGAAAAGGCACAAATAGTTATTAACTGTTATCACTGGATTATTAGAAGAAAAATAAAATCATTCTTCATTTTTGAAGGACTTGATTATTAAATAACAATTCTCCCGAAAAAGCAAGAACAATGCTTGGAGGCACACTTAAATTTTGTTCATTTTCTCCAGGTAACTTACACTTCCCCACCTCCAATTTATATTCTTGTGTCTGCTTTTAACTGTTGGTACCTAATATACAGTTTAGGTAGAACATTATATGGGATGTCCATCTATTGACATGGCATATGTGAAACCATTCCCTTTCATGTAGTCATATCATTTTCTTACATGAGGAAATGTTTTTGACCCTGACTCCTTGGCCCAGTATTTAAAGAGGGAGATGCCGGATTGCTGAAGCAACTCAATCCTGTTTGAGTTTTGATCATTTGAAAAGAAGCAAACATGCTTCAAGATATGAAGCTTGAACGTAACAATCAGGCAGCCTCAACCTGTAACTTTATTAGATCTAAATATTACAATTGTATAGTGCTACTTTCCTTAAGAGAAGCCATGTGTGTGAGTGTGTAGGCAAACACACATACACACAGACTCACAAACACATTTGTTTACAGAAATGCCTTGTGGTGGCTGAATGGCGTTGGTGTCACTTCGTTCCATGCTCCAACAATCAGCAAGCCTCATGGGGGATGTGACTACAGCTTGGGACATGGGACCATTTGTTCACTCACTTTCTGTGAAAAGAGTTCTGAACTCTGTTTTGAATAGACAGCATTTTCTTTGTGTCATTAGTAAATAACACTGGACAAAGTTAGTCAGCAAGTTATAGAGCTTTTGCATTCTGATTCTTTGGGGCCTTTTTTGCACCAAGCTTTGCAGGATGTTTTGGTGGAATGTGATCTTGCTACAAAACGAAAGGTAAGGACGGAAATATTGTTGATGGTATGAAGAAGGTATTATGGACTATTTCAAGTAGAGATAATGACAAAAGGCATTGTGAGGACAGCAGGAAGAACTGACTTTCATATAAAGACTGCTCATGGTGCCCTCGGATTTTTTTTATTATTATTTGTGACTGAAAAGAGTTATTGTGATGGGATTGATATTCTGTAGGGTTCTTTTGCTTATTCTCTTTTGGTCTTTGCAAAATGTGACAATGTGAAAATACGTATGTTTTTATTTTAGAAAATAGTAATAAGATGAGATCCTGTGTCAGTGTCAGAACTCAGTACAGCAGTAAGGAAAAGTTGTGAACAAACCAATAAATGAATGAAGCAGAGCTGTTCTGGAGTACTGTGCAAAATCAGCTGATAAGGGTAAGGTTGTTTATTATTTTAAAAAGTTGTTGCCTTAAATTATACAGAGACTGTTGTTATACTTAACTATAATGAATATATAACTCTTCCCTTTCAAAATGTGTTTCCCAAAACCATAAACAAAATATTGATTATCCATCCATCCATTCATCTTTCTATCCATCCATCCATCTATCCATCCATTCATCCATCCTTCCATCCTCTCATAACTGTACCACTCATCATTTTAAAAACTTTTTGCTTTACTTAAAATTGTTCATTATGTTTATGTTTATAAAATTAGAGTTATTGTTCTGTTTATTTATTATGTTGTATTAACCAAATCTGCTTCCATGGAGATATTGCTATTTCAGAATGTAAGATGAAATGCATTATACATACAGAAATAAAAAAAAAAAGTTTAAAGAAATAATAATTCCAGTACTTTAACTACTGTATCTGTCTCCAGAAAAAGGCTAGTGTATAATAGAAGAATTACTTTATAAATCAATGGCTTATGTATAGGTATAAACTAATAGTACAAACCTATGTTTTCAAGACAGGGCAAAGTGTGGAAATACTGTATGTGTATTTCTTGAAATCATTCTTTTTTTTTCCAGACACACCACTTTGTTCATTACTGCTTAAACATTATTGTTAACAATGTGTATTTAGCTTAGAAATAGACATTAACATTGTTTTCATATTAGCAAAATGTAATATATTGTGAATTTTGTGACAAAATATATGACAGATATTAAAGAGTATCTTTCCAAAGCTGGAATTTTGCAAATAATCCTATTGTGAACAAGAATTCAAGTTATAGCCTAGAACAGGCTTGCATGGGTATTAACAGAAAATTGTGAGTCTATCATTGTTATTTTAATCAATTAAAATATCTTTTCTGTATTATGAATATATTACATTTTTCTGTGATTTATTTTGCTGTAAACCTGTTACTTCTTGCATCAAAATGTTATTTTTTTTTAACATTAATTAAATTTATTAGGAATATCTTTGTATGAAACAAAGTATGTTTTATATTAAGACAGAAGAAGTCTACAGGTAGTCCTCATTTAGGGACCATTCATAGTTACGGCAAAGTAATTTTGATTTACAAAAAAGAAATTTTGCAACCAATCCTCAATTTTATGACCTTCGCAGGACTGTAAAGCAAAGGAAACCTGATGTAAGATTGAAAGTCTAACTGCAGATTAATTTAGCAACTGCTTCTCTGAATGATCGAACCCAATTATGGTTGCTAAATTAGAACTACCCATCCTCCTATTCCAGGGGTGTCCAAACTTGGGAACTTTAAGACTTGTGGACTTCAACTCCCAGAATTCCCCAGCCAGCCATGCTGGCTGGGGAATTCTGGGAGTTGAAGTCCACAAGTCTTAAAGTTCCCAAGTTTGGACACCCCTGTCCTATTCATATATGCAGTCAAATTATTCATCTGGTTTTCAATGGAGATGATTACAAAGTAGGCACAGTTTTGCAATCTAATGTTTCACCAGATCCATATTTCTTTATTTTTCTTTTGTTTTCCTCATTTTCAGTGTATTTTTTCAGTGCATTTAATTTTTTAAATGGTAGTACAGCATTAAATAATGATTAAAAAAATAATCTAGTCATTTGGAACAAATAATCCATGGGGTCAGTGCAGGTGCTAAAACTGAATGTCAGCTGCCTACACCAGGCACAAGTAGCCTAAGCTAAAAGTTTCAGAACTGATGCAGATTTTGAAAAACCCTGCGGTCTTCAAGATAGGCAACATCAGTGGTGGAATTCAAATAATTTAACAACCGGCTCTCTGCCCTAATGACCAGCTGGATAGGCACGGCTCAGTGGTCATGTGACTGGGTGGGCGTGCCCAACTCAACGTCACTCGGATCTATGGGGGCTTCGCCTTAGCTGTTACAATGTAATAAGTGTTAACTGGTGAGGCAGTTTCTGTAAGCAGAGCAATAAAGATTAGGCTGGAAACAACACCAGAATGTTTCCTTCCTGCCTTCTTTACAGGATTAGTCCTGTAAAGTGGGAAAACAAAAAACAAAATGAGATTTCTTCCAACAACCGGTTCTCCAAACTGCTTAGAAAGTTAACAACCAGTTCTCCCGAATAAGTGCGAACTGGCTGAATCCCACCACTGGGTGACATACTTATAAGGAAAGCCACATGTAAACTATACACCACTTCTAGAAATTATCCATTTGGGACTGTGTCACATATTTTAGAAAAAAATAATTGATTGCTGGTTTTGGTCAAATTGAATGTTTAAGGTAAAAATCAATAATTCTGGATTGTTGAACAAAATAAGAGAAATAAAAATGGGAGAAAGATAAGGCTCAGAATGATGCAAAGCTTACAGTATGGTAAACTGCCAATATTTTTTCAGTAGAAAAAGGATGCTATTTTATTAAGATTCCTGCTCTTAATATATTTCGTAAAAAAAATTTTTTGAGACTTGTCTCTTTGGTCACACTGAATTTTCACTGTTTTTCTGACCGACAAATAGCAGACGGACATATGAACAGAATAGATAGAAATTTGAAAGTGACATCTTTGCAGATTGTTTGGAATAATAAAAAATGATGATTAAAATTTTTAAAAAAGTAAAATATATCATTGTATTTTTTATTTTGAAGATTGAGAAAATAATACTTGACTATGCAGTGTCAGGGCAAGTCATAGTTTTTACAGCACATCATAATGCCTAGAGAAGTTGCTCGGAGTTTAAAACATAAACTCAGAGCAACATGAAATCATACATACAATTATCTGCTACAATGTCCTACCTGTCAATGAATACTTCAGCTTCAACCACAACAACATACGAGCTCACAATAGATACAAACTTATGGTAAACTGCTCCAAACTTGATTGCAGAAAATACGACTTCAGCAACAGAGTTGTCAATGCCCGGAATGTACTACCTGATACTGTGGTTTCTTCCCCAACCCCCCAAAACTTTAACCTGAGACTGTCTACTGTCGACCTCACCCTATTCCTAAGAGGTCTTCAAGGGGCGTGCATAAACGCACCAGCATGCCTACCGTCCCTGTCCTAATATTCCCTAGTATTCGTATTCATTTCAGATATTCATAATCATGCCTATACTTACATCTATTATCTAATTCATGCTTGACATACATACATACATAAATAAACAAACAAACAAACAAACAAACAAACAAATAAATAAATAAATAAAAATAAAGCCATCAGATCTTGCTTGCAAAATGGCCACCAGATGGCAGCAATCAAAGGGAGAAAACAGCCTTTTCCTGCCACCTGGTAATTATCAGAGTTTCACAGGCTAGATCTGGTAGCCTTGTTAAAGAATACAATGATGCATCATGGGAAGAAAAAAGTTTGAAAACATTGCCCAGGATAGGAAGAAACAGGATACATGGCAGAAGATTGCTGGTTAACAGGAAGGAAGAAACGGAAAGTTATTAGTACATTATTCCAGAAGGTTCTGCTTATTGCACCATTAACAAGGGGACAAAGAAAGACAGAGATTTGCATGTAACTTTGTATATGTTCATTTAAATAGAGAGGCACACTAAATACAATTTAAATAGAAAGAGAGTAAATTTCACATAATATAGAAGGCTGTAAACAGATAAAACATACTTTTACTGCTTTGTCTGCTATTTAAATGCTTATTCCTGATGGGCAACTTCAATCATGCTATCCTTCAGATCATCTCTCTTTAAATTAGACAACTTCTGATAACCTTTCAAATAGATAACAATCTTGAATGAACACCCCTCCCCCCAAATTCTGTTCTCTGTATAGCAGATAATGTAGCCACCATAAGTCTGGCCTGATATAGATACATAGATTTAGTTTATTCATGAGGCTTACGGTGAGTTACATTATTTTATCCCTGAACACAGAATTGTACTCTTTTTATTTTGCAAATGAACCATGTCATAAGTATAAAGTCCTCTCTCCCAACCTAATTCTTTGACGTCCTTATTCTCAATAAGATAGAAACATCAGGCAGTAAGATATTTCTAATTTTGGAATCATGCTTCACAACACTTCACAACTCTTTTTCTTTTGATCTTGAGATGTTGTGTATCATAAATCTTCTTGTGTTCTTACATCATTCTTTCTAAATTCAAAGCCACAATGGCACATAATTTTTATACTGTGCTCTTCACTACTTATACTTCCATCCAACCGCCTCCTTAAAAGAAAGCTCTAATTCTGAAGTTTAACTTATCTTTTTGCTACTGTTTTGATTCTGAGATCAAGTCACACATTCAGGAATTAAGGATCATTTTAATCAAGGTTTCCCTGATATGAGGGCTTGTGGGTGGGTGTCTGTATATATGGCTGGTATACTACTTTTTAATATGGTATACTGCATATACCTGCATTACTTCAGCTATGTTTTTGCCTTATTGTGCTTTGCAGATGACACTGGCCTGCATTTTTTTTAAAAAACCATCCTTTATCATGTATACATTATTTTGTAATTGGGAAGTGATTATTAATTTAATGTTTGATACAGTGGAATAGGAGGCAAATCCCTTTTCAGAGATCCAGAATGTATAGCAGTACAAACATTATGATCATGTGTTATTTAATTAAATTAAGCAAGTATGAACTTCATATCATCCATGATATCAAGGTTGCAAAACCAAGCATGGAAGCACAGTTTATAAAGAAGTTACCTTGAATGAAATGAACAACTGATATATAATGTATGGTAAACAATTGTGGAAATACATCTATGACCCACAAACACTGAAAAGGGATTTTTAAATATATATAAAATGGCTTTGAAGGCAGCTTGTGAAATAGGCTGTAAAATAATATTTTGTATACATTTTCCGAATTTGTAGATATATTGGATATATTGCTATGTGAGGTGGAGAAATACTCTCCCTGCCTGCTTGCACAATTATAATGCTTAAAAGCAATGGTACAATTTTCCTCTTTTTAAAGGTACTGAAATAGTGGAACTTCAGTGGCTTCCTTTTAACATTTCTGCCTTTTGTTCTTGTCCTAGAGTATAATAGGCCCATTATTTTGATTGCTTCAATGAATTTTATTTACAAGTCAAATTACACAAACATCTGCTGTGCTCTGTAACATATGGAGTATCAAAAGCCTTAAAATTCACTATATAAAAGTTATGTGGGTGGATAGATTTTAGCCAAACACTATAATGGCTGGTCGTTCTCATGCTTCTGTTATGGCAGGAACAGGGAATGAGTTGGCTCATAAACTCATTGGTTGGATTCAAATGGTATCATCTATCGGAAGGCAAACTGGTGACACTAAATTGGGGACCTCATTTCCCATCCATCTTTGTTACCTGGCCAGTATCAAAGAATGATGGGAATTTCAGTTCCAACAGAAGTTTAGAACTTTTGTAAAGCAGAGGCATAGGGCTGTTTCTGCATGGCCAAGGTCCCTTAGCATAAATATGGGACACTACCAATTCTTAAGGATAAAATGCATGTCATCATCTACTGGCTCCCAGCCTGTGGAGAAGGCAACATCTACGAGCTTTTCTTGTTATGGCTCAAAGATACAACTTCGTTGCTCAGATAATGCTGTCAGTCTCACCTGCTCTGTTTCCTTTCATTGTAGGCCAACCCCTTCACTTGAATTAGCTACAGAGTGTAAAAAATACCCCTCCCCTCCAGTCATTGATCACTGCCTTACATGGCCATTTCATCCTAGGATTATGGATTAGTGAAATGCTACTCCTTAAACAACAACAACAATAAATGCTCACAGGTGAAAGGTTAGACTTTTGATTTAATTCAACAGCTGTGAAGAATTCAGTGGCCCCAATGGATCAACATAAACGTATTTACTCAGTTTATAGAGGTTGCAAGTAAACATGTTGTTGCCATCCATAATTACCTTTCTAGAAGACACACTTGTTCACATTGATGATGATGATATTTATTCTGTTTAAAAGCTGCCCAACTCAATCATGATTGTGTATTATGAATGGATGGTCCATTCCCTCTGGTTTTAATGCAGCTTTATGTCCAGTTGTCAGGTTAGTTAGTTTTAAAGACAAGACTTCTTTAATTTTTAAATTTACCTCTCACTAAAGCTTTTATTGCTTAAACCGATTAGTCCTTCTGTTTTTTAAAGAAGGAAAAAATGGACAATGTAGAAAAGCAAGAAGAGTTTTTAAAATACAAGTATCTTTTTATCTGACCAATGGCTTTTAACTTGTTCAAAAACTTGCTTAAACTAGCAGAGTTAGAAGACATCAACACAACTTGTTTTGAATCCAACTCAAGGTTCAAACATGAAATAGTTTTAATTCTAAATGTTTTGTATAGTACTAATAAATAACTATTGTATTACCTGTTTGTGGAAAGAGTTGTCAACAACCACATTTTTTTAAAAAAGTCTATGTATATTTTACATATTTTTTAGATAAATATATATCTCCTTTGATCTCCCCGCCACCCGAAAAATTAATTTGTTTGCAAATGCTTCCAAACAATAGTGGGAGGGGGGGAGGGAGAGAGAAATGGCATAAGAGCAACATATTTTGCAGCTTCATCATGGTAAATAAGCCTCCAAACAGATATTCCAGTTAAACTTTGCTTATTCAGATTATTGTGGTCCAAACTATAGTAGCTTCTCAACTCTAGATACCTCTGCTGAAAATTATCTTTTAGTTAAGATATGAGGCTGCGACAGCTTTGATTATTTTGGAAAAGATGAGGTATGTTGATAACTAACTTAGGAAATAATGTAGCTGTCAGGCTTCTAACATCTCCTAATTTTTTTCAGTAACATTGCCTCTTATTCTTGTAGAATGACTGGCAATACCGGAGTTGGAAGTATAGCCACATTTCTAATTCTTCCTTACTTTCCATGTCCAGAAGATGGTGCTGCAGGGCAGATAGTTGGCATTAAAAGCATTAAGCCTAAGAGGTGCCATAGAATTCTGTTTTGTCCCCAGACTATTAAACATCCATATGAAACCACCAGGAGAGGTCAGATGAAACTTTGGAGTGAGGTGCTGTCAAGATAGCTATTATGATAATGGCTGTTGCTCTTTGTTACTGGCCAAATAAGTGGCTGATAAGCTGAACTTTGCCTGTTTTCAGTAATGACTCAGATAAACCAAATGAAATTACATCAAGAGAAGATGGTGAGGTCATTTGTAATTGTTATGTCAATGCTGTTTTTAATTCTTTAAAAATTAATTTATACTTTTTTTCAGTGTTATCTTTCTTGAATATCATTTTTATTTGGTAGAAAATGGAAAACAATGAAACCGACTCATACTAAAAAGTGGATGATGGTTGTTTTGCTGGAAAAATAATCATATATTACTCTGAATGAAGAAGGGAGAAATGTGACAGCTATCATGGATAAATAATTGGAAGCAAATATTAATTACTCAGGGAACTTTATGTTTGGGGGATTAATGTTTTTTTGGTACCATTCCCCCCCCCCCCCAATTTCTCTAAATTGTATGAAGCTGTCCTAATTGGGTGTATATTTTCTTCTTTTTTGTTATTCTATCTGCACCTGTGGCCTTTGGAGCTAATGTTTATGACAGATGGACTGGACTATATTTGAAGAATTTATTGCATAATCCTTCTGTAGATATCTTTGCCACAATAGACATTGGACTTAGCCCATGAGTATATTCAGCACTGCAGACTTCCGTTCTGTTTTTGGGTCTGTGCGTTACTTGAGTCCAACTGACTTGATTTTGTAGATGATGCACTCAGATAATCTCATATTTCATTTATCCATTTTTAATTTAACCTACAGCTGCTGGGCAGACAAGAGAAAAACATAGAAGCAGGCCAAAACGTTGTATGGAATCTTGGGTTCTTCTAGCATAGAATCAAGAGTGGTGATAAAGTATATCTATATCATAGAATCCCTGGCTATACTACCCCCATACATCATTATAATGCTTGCTAATAATGTATTTATACTAGCGTGAAGAGTTTGGTGATCAGTGTGTATCATCTATCTCAGGTCTTTATAGTGCAGTGGCTAGAAGGCACAACTGATAACTGTGACCAAAATCTATCAAAGGCATTGATGCGAATCCTTTGATAGAATAAACCTAGAAGCTATCTTCAATCCTGGTGTAATAGGAGGAGATGATTAGGAACAAGGGACATACATTTAGGACTCTTCCTAATAGTTGCATTGTTTCCCTCCCGTATCAGCATCTAAAAGGCTGTCCCCATAGACTTCTTTTGCCACTTCAGCAATGAAGTTGGGCAGTGTTATTGTCTCACACTATGGAGTGCAGGGTAGATTGAAGGCAATGAATGATAGATTTCCTTTCCTCTTCTACTCATTATGATTTACTAGCAAGAAACCAATTGCTCTCCCAAGCATGTGAAAGGACAGAGTTGGGAGTTGGAGTTATCATTTGTATTATTTATTTTGCTTTATATTTTATTACTCCCTGTATGCTTAGGGTGAGAAGGCTATATGTCTGTGATGTGGACCCTCCCCCCAAGGTTTTGGGGTCTGGGAGAAGATGGTCTGAGACGGGGATCCTGTTCCTTAACCTCACTGTCCCAATGCTGGAATTTACTTCAGAATAATTAGGGCTAACTCAAACAGCACCTTTATTTATTTTTTTCTTATTTGTTTATTTTTTTTTTCTCCTTCTCTTTTTCAAATTGGGTCATCTACCAACAAAAATCATGCATTCTCATCTTTTCTGTCTTTGACAGAAGAGAAATGCCATATTATCATTTGTCCATGGAGGAGGAGAGTTGTCATATAGGTCTTCCAGAGCCTTTTGAAAGGGTGGGAAGCAGTGGTGGGATTTAAAAAAATGTTTATTATCCCCACTCCAGGGGAAGGATACTGTAAAAATCTCCATTCCCTCCCCACTCCGGGGGAAAGATACTGCAAAATCCCCATTTCCTCCCGATCAGCTGGGACTCGGGAGGCAGAGAATAGATGGAGGCGGAACCATACAGAAGTGGTATTTACTGGTTCTCTAAACTTCTCAAAATTTCCACTACCCGTTCTCCAGAACTGGTCAGAACCTGCTGAATATTACCTCTGGTGGGGAGTAAATACTTGGCTGATTATCAAAGGGACTATCCGCCTCAGAGAACTCCATGCATTTTTTTTCATGAGGGCAATATTCCCATGCTTGAACCCTTGAGATGAGAAAGAACCCGCACAAGCAAAATGTTTTGGCTTTCTCACAGCTACCGCCAAAATAATACTTCAAAAGGAGAGCTTTGGAGAAGCTAGAAAGTCTCTTTAGTGTTTCACCTACTATTTTTAAATGTATTAGTTATCCAAGCAACTTAAAAATAAATTTCCACTTACCTGATAATTCAGCTGCATGTTCCACAAGCCTATTAAAGCAATATTGGAGAGACAGTGAAAATAAATAGTTAAAAGTACTGAAAAGCATATTAGACCCCAGTTACATGTTTCACAGCACATGAAATATACCGTGACTTGAGATAAAGATCATTTACAAATGTTTAATAAATGGCTCTGTAATATATAATATATTGGATAGCAAATATTAAACAATTCATAATAAATATCAACAGTTGGTAAAAATTAACAACTCATTTTTCAATGGGTTTAAATAAGAATAAATGTGAATCTTTATCATTTTTCCTCCCTTTAATTCTTGATGTTTTCCAGTAGTAGCTAACATGTATATATGCACATCTTTTGAATAGCACCTATAGTTTGACTTCCGTTTCTTAAGTTCTGCTCCGAAAATAGACTCTATTTATTCCTTCCTGCAATACTGCTGAGCATCAGGGGCTGTATCGCTCCTGAAGTTAATGTATTGCATATAGTCACCTAATGTGAAATACACCAAGAGTTCAATTCCAAATAGAGGGTTTTAATCCCATAGAAAAATCTGTGGCTACAGTACATACAGATAGTCCTCGATTTACAACAGTTTGTTTAGTGACTGTTCATGGTTACAACGGCACTGAAAAAAAGTGACATATGACCATTTTTCACAATTATGGCCATTACATGGTCAGTTCATCAAAATTCAAATTTTGGGCAACTGATTCATATTTATGAAGGTTACAGTATCCTGGAGTCCTGTGATCACCTTTTGCAACCTTCTGACAAGCAAACCTTCTGACAATCTTGAGGAACCAAGATTCACTTAACAACTTCAATTGTTAAGAAAGGTCATAAAATGGAGCAAAACTCACAATAATTTTTTTCACGTAGAAACAGAAATTTTGGGCTCAGTTATGATCATAAATCAAGGAATACTGTATTCATGATGACTCTCAAACAGCATGAAACTGGTTGTGGACTGCCTCCTAATGGCAAATATAGATATAAACTTCATGCAGGATATACATTCTGTAAAAAAGGTAATATATATCACTAGTCGTTGCTGACTATAGGGAGTAGTGCTCATCTCCACTTCAAAGCCATTGAGCCAATGCTGTTTAAAGACATTTGTGTGGTCATGTGGCCAACAGGACATCACCAAGCACTTTGATCTTCCCACCAAAGTGGTAGCAATAGCAATAGCACTTAGATTTTATATACCACTTCACAGTACTTTACAACCTTCTCTAAACAGTTTACAGAATCAGCATATTTCCCCCAACAAGCTGGGTCCTCATTTTATGAACCTCGGAAGGATGGAAGGCTGAGTCAACCTTGAGCCAGTGAGAATCAAACTGCTGGCAGCCGACAGTCAGCCGAATTAGCTTGCAATACTGCATTCTAATCACTATGCCACCATGGCTCTTACCTCTTAATCTACATGCATTTGCATGCTTTCAAACTGCTAAATTGGCAGGAGCTCATCATGTGTCACTTGGGTCTTCAGACTGAACTGCTGGCTTTGCGGCCAACATGCCCAATATCTTAACCTCTGAGTCACTACGCTGCCCTTATACTGTATAGGTATAATATGTATAAAGATTGTTATTTGTAGACCACTCATGGTGGTGACAGAATTTGAGTTGCTTCAAGTCCACCCTTCAGGCATGAAAGCTTACTGTAGAACTTTGGGCCAGTCACTCTTTCTCAGCCCAGATTACAGAAAAAATGAAACAGGGAATGCTATGCAATCTTGAGCTCCTGAAGAAAGGTGGAGTATATATGTTAAGAAAAGGATATACAACATGAGCAGTATTCTGTTTCTGTACAGATCCAACTTTCATCATAGAAGATTTGAAATTCCCCAAATATTTGTCATAAGTATTCTTGCTAATGATGCCAAACTGAAAAAAAAGGTATGATGACATCTTAATGCATTCTCTATCTTTTTGACCTTGCATCAGTATAGAAGATAAGAATTCAAATCACAACACACATGTGTGTTTGCTTGCATGGGTGTGTTGCGAGACACTTGCCTGCCTCGTGCCTCTATGGATGCTCCTATTGATAGCAAGTATGTAAGTTCTATAATTACTTATAATATAAATGAGGAGTTTGGAAGAATAAATATTGGTTTTCTTTTATTGGCTGGTTATAAAGTACACGCAACATTTACAGGCTTATACTTATTATTAATGTATTATAAGATTGTAGGGCATTTTACAAGCATGAATCACATTTTACTGGGTATGTTTTCATATTATTTGGGTACATGATGATCTTATGTCACTGACTGGTATAAATTACTCATCCTTGTTTTTAACAAAATGTCATTTTAGTATTTTGTTCGATAAGACAAAGCCACAAAAAGTATGTGGCAAAGGAACATAACGTATTATTTATTTCACTCTTTTATTAAACCACAAACATGTAATATTCTTCTTGCAATTTTGATTTTTACATTCCTTCTTAACTATAATTCAAAAGTTCATGAATGTGGGATAGTCTTTCCACACACAAATACTTAAAAATTGCATTTGGTTAATCTAGAGAAATGTAACAAGAGAAGTCATAAACGTTTTCTGGACCAAGTGTTTTTTGCTCCTATAAACAACATGGAGGAGCAAGTGAAATTGCAGGAATTGAATTAGTGAAATTTTGCATGAAGAGCACATGCTTTATATTTGAATAATTCGTAGGACTTTATTACTTTATACCAGCGATGGCAAACCTTTTTTGGCTCGCGTGCCACAAGTGGGGGGAGCGCAGGGGGGTCATGTGCGGGCGTGCCACACCCTTAAGGCAACGCGTTACCCCCCCGGTGCGCATGCGCGCACAATGCGCAACCCCCCCATTTTTACATGCTTTTTCACCGTCCCCAGGCTCCACAGGCTTTATAGGAGCCTGGGGAGGGCGAAAAGAGCCTCACCCCCCCCAGGAGGCCCTCCAGAAGCTTCACAGACTGTCCGGAGGCTTCCCTGAAGCCTTTGGAATGCTTAAAACCACCCTCAGAGCAAAACGGAAGTGACTTCCAGGTTGCTCGGAGGGTGGTTTTAAGCGCTCCAAAGGCGTCAGGGAAGCCTCCGGACGGTCCCTGAAGCCTTTGGAACGCTTAAAACGACCCTCCGAGCAACCTGGAAGTCACTTCCGGATTGCTCGGAGGGTGGTTTTAAGCATTCCAAAGGCTTCAGGATAGCCTCCGGGCGGTCCCTGAAGCCTCCGGGGGGGGGAGGCTCTTTTCATCCTCCCCAGGCTCCTATAAAGCCTCTGGAGCCTGGGGAAGGCGAAAAATAGCTTTTAAAAAAGTGAACTCAGCTGGCCAGCACGTGCGTGAGCGCTGGCCAGCTGACAGGGCAGCACCTCGCGTGCCCTGACAAATGGCTCTGCGTGCCACTTGTGGCACGCGTGCCATAGGTTCACCATCACTGCTTTATATTTTATTATTATGTCTATTTCTCCAATACTGTTTTAATCCTCTAAAACTAGAAGCAGACTATAGACAGTATAGCATTACAATTAAAGAATCATATAACATTATATTCGAGATACGTTTTTAATTTATATTTCACAAATAAAATCCCCTAAAACAAAACTTCAGGATATTCCTGAGACTGGATAGGATTTCCCTATCTTGTGGTCTAGGACAGTACCTGTATCCAACATTTATATACTGAAGCTTTATCAATCACTTAATAATTTAAACCAAGTATGTATTGATTAGAAAGAAGAGAATTATACAAGCCCAACACACACACACACACACACACACACACACACACACGGACACAAGTTGCTTTTCTTGGAGGAAATCCAAGTTTCTCAGAGGTGAAAGATTTAAGAATAAGTATCTTTGAGAGCTTCAAGAGATATGGTGCTGCAGCAAGATACAGACTATTTTTAAAAATGAATGAAAGGATATATTACATTTCATTCAAATTAATTGCTCTAAGAAATGAATAAAACAAGGAAGAGAGACAAATGAAAAATTCTACTTCATTTTACCCTCTGATTTTTGTATGAAATTTACAAGTGCTATTGTATTACACTGTTTACCATATTGATACAAATGCTTACATTCTACAAGGAGGAAAGGTTCTAGAGTGCTTGGAAAGTAGCACAAAAGCAGCATGCACTTGGGAGAAAACTTGCCTCCTGATGTATAAAAGTCAACTCTAGATATATATATTTATTTGCCTAAGTGGTTCTCATCTTAAAAATAATAGTGTTTGAATGTTTATCCCACTGATTGCAAACGTTCTTGTTTCTTCATAATAAATTGAAGTACTAGTGGACAATCACTTAAATATAAGCCAGCAGTGTGCTGCAGCTGCCAAAAAAGCCAACAGAGTTCTAGGCTGCATTAACAGAGGGACAGAATCAAGATCACTTGAAGTGTTAATTCTACTTTATAATGCCTTGGGAAGACCACATTTGGAATACTGCATCCAGTTTTGGTTGGCACAATGTAAACAAAAAAAATCGAGACTCGAGAAAGAGTGCAGAGAAGAGCAACAAAGATGATTAGGGAACTGAAGGCTAAAATATATAAAGAATGGTTGCTGGAATTGGGTTTGTCCAGTCTTATGAAAAGAAGGACTAGATAACAGTGTTCCAATATTTGAGAAGCTGCCGCAAGGAAGAGGGAATCGAGCTATTCTCCAAAGCACCTGTAGGCAAGACAAGAAGCGATGGATAGAAACTATTCAAGGGAAGAAGCTACCTAAAACTAAGGAGAAATTTCCTGACAGTTAGAACAATTAATCAGTGGAACAACTTGCCTCTAGAAGTTGTGAATGCTCCAATACTGGAAGTTTTGAAGAAGAGATTGAACAACCATTTGTCTGAAATTTTACATGGTTTCCTGAACAGTGAGACAGCAGGTTTCCTAAGGGGGGAGGATTCCTGAGCAGGGAGTTGGACTAGAAGACCTTCAAGGTCCCTTCCAACTCTGTAATTCTGAAGAACAGTTACTGTAAGTACAACTATTTAGGTCCTTTTCTTCTATCATATATACCATATCATTTGGTGGAAAGAAAATGAATTCATCTACTTACCAATCCATGTTATATGTCCTATTTCTTTACTGTTTGAAATGTTGCAGCAGTGGGACCAGCTTGCTTTCACTATGATGCTAAATGCCATCTTCTTGGAAGTATATTGCAGTGGAATTAAAGCTTGGTTATAAGGAAGTGTGTGGGGGATTAGTATTAGTCTGCCAGCATCACTACATGTATAATAATTTTACCCCAGCTTAATTTTCCTTTTAATATCAAATAATATGCATCTGAGCTGGTGCTTTATATGATTTTATTCTGATACGCCTTATGATCATATTTTTTAGCTCATTTTTTCTTCTTTCTCTTTAAATTTTTTTTATCTAACCTCCTTTTTCATTAAAAAAAAAAGGAAGAAAAATTGCAAGTCACGGTGAGTCAAGACAAACCAGCCGCCGTGCTATAAAATAAATAGACTTTGAAATTCTACAAAGTAAATCAGTTCTATCCAAGATTAAGCTGAAATGTTTACTTGAGCTTCATGTCTCAACATCTCAGCACTTAACCAGATGACAGCAGTGGTTTTGCCACAAAACATATCTTTTCTAAACCAGGGCTATCTTTCAATGAAAATGGAACAAAATACTGCCCTCTGCCATCAAAACATCCCTCTAGCCTTATTTATTTATGAGAAGCTTTGTACTGGGTACAAACTGATACATATGTTATCCAGCTTTCTGTAAGACATCACATGGTATTAGTAATCGGGGTTTTAAGAGGATAGCAGCACTGCCAGTTTTAAGTGCCAGCAGTTTCCTTCCGTGAAATAAAATGTAAGGCTGAGAAATACTCTAACCTCCATGGATAGCTCTGCCTTCAAAGATAATTCCAGTCTTTATACAACCTGAAACTGTTTTCATTCTGTTAATGTGCTTGCAATTAAGCATATTCCCAGAGTGTACATGTGTAATTCAAAGAAGTAGAGGAACAGTTTCTTATGGGGAAAAAATACTACTGATACTATTCAAATATATTGTTCAGAAATCCAAATGCTTATTCAGTGTAAAGTTGCACCATCAACTAAGTCTCTAGATCTGGTATTCATATATTGCTGAACTGGAGAAACTTTACTGGTGCCTATGCTATTAATAAATATGTTTTGATATCTGTATTTTAGCGAAAGGAAGTGTACCTGTTCCATGGAAGTATTATAATAACATGGAAGAATTTCCATGGACTATCCAGTTGTTGAATGGCTGTTGGGTTATTGGATGTATTTCTATAACACATCATTTTTTTACATCTTATTATGAATAATGGTTGCCCAAAGAAACTGGGGAATACTGAGAACAAAAGAGATACAATTCATCATAGACAGATGATCAAATTATGACAGACCAAGAAGGTGATAGAGACCAATTCTAAACAAGGAATCTTCATGCTTTCTCTCTGAGTCACTTTTATGATTCAGATGTCTATGGAATCACTCAGTCAACCAGGTGGTCATGGTTGTCCCAAAGATGCTTTTTCAAGAGGCAAGTGGACTTTCTGGTTTTTCTTTGAAGATGTTTCACTTCTCATCCAAGAAGCTTCTTCATCTCTTGCTTCCCCACCATTCAGTCAGAGCTGAAGAAACTTCTTGGATGAGAAGCAAAATGTCTTCAAAGAAAAACCAGAAAGTTCAGTTGCCTCTTGAAAAAGCACCTTTAGGACTTTCACAATTCAAATTATGTTGCAGACAGGGAACAAGATGATCACAATAATATACTCTTAAAACCAGAATAAGATTAGTTATATACCATATGTCTACAATCTATATAATATTGTTATATAATGTTATATAACATTGTGATGCTTTCATTCTGTAGTTGATAAAGGAATGAATTGAGATTGCCAGACATTACCTTTAAATTACATTTAAGATAAGTATAACTACTTGAAGAACAATAGCTAGAGGAAAATTTTACAAATTTTATCAATTCCTTTGATTTCTGGTCAGCATTGGGGTTTAATAAAACTATGTTTGCTGCCTGGTTAGTGAAATTGATGGGAAATACATCAGCTCTTTTCCAGACCTCTGGCAGTTCCCTGATGCTCCAGGATCTCTGAAAGATATAGTTCAGTGGTTCTGAGATCTTGTCTGCCAGTTCCTTCAGAACCCTGGGGTGTAATTTATCTGGTCCTGGTGATTTGAACTCATCTAGGGTAGACAGGTACTCACTTACCCTTTTCTTCCCTATTTTAACTTGTGTTCCTAATCTGATTTTTGTGGTGCTGTTTTTGATAGGTTGGACTGTTTTTCCCTTTGTGTAAAGACAGATGTAAAACATGAGTTAAATAGTTCTGCTTTCTCCCTATTGCTTGTCACCTTCTTGCCAATTTCTCCCAGCGATGGACCAATTGTTTCTTTGACTTTTTTTTTAACATGCTGGAAGAAGAATTTTTTGTTATTTTTTACTTTTGTCGCAAGCCTTTATTCATTGTGAGCCTTAGCTTTCTTCACTTCATCTTTACAGGCTCGGGCTATTTGCTGATATTCCGCCTTAGTTATATGTCCCTCTTTCCACTTTTTATACATATCCTTTTTGTCTTTCAATTTGTCAGAGAGTTCTTTATGCATGCTGGTTTCTTTTAGAGCTGTTATTTTTCTTCTTCATTGGTGTTGTGCTAGACTGGGATTTTATAATCTCACTTTTCAAAATTTCCCAAGCTTCTTGAGTTGTTTTCCCCTTGAGGATTCTCTTCCATGGAATCCTTCCCAAACTTTGTCTAAGTTTATTGAAATTAGCTCTCTTAAAGTCCAAGACTCTAGTCTGACTTTGTTCTACTACTTGTGTTTGCATAATGTTGAATTCCAATATTGCACGATCACTTGCCCCCCAAGATTCCTGGCATCCTGGGAGGTTACACGAGGCTGGCTCCTGGGTCTGGTGAACGCTTCACTGGAGGAGGGGTCCTTGCCGGCCGCCTTGAAAGAGGCGGTGGTGAGGCCCCTGCTCAAGAGGCCTTCCCTGGATCCGGAGGAACTAGCTAATTACCGTCCTGTCTCCAACCTTCCCTTTTTAGCGAAGGTTGTAGAGAGTGTGGTGGCGCAACAGTTCCCACATCACCTGGAGGAAGCAGTCTATCTTGACCCGCGCCAGTCCGGCTTTCGACCCGGTCACAGCACGAAGACGGCCTTGGTCGCGTTGGTAGATGATCTATGGAGGGCCAGAGATAGGGGTTGTTCCTCTATCCTGGTCCTATTAGATCTATCAGCAGCTTTCGATACCATCGACCATGGTATCTTATTGCGCCGGCTGGAAGAGATGGGCGTGGGGGGCACCGTTTTGCGGTGGTTCCGCTCCTATCTCTCCGACTGGACGCAGTGTGTGTTGGCAGGGGAGCAGAGGTCGACCCTGAGGCCACTCACTTGTGGGGTGCCTCAGGGTTCGGTCCTCTCACCCCTCCTGTTCAACACATACATGAAGCCGCTGGGTGAGATCATCCATGGTTTGGGGGTTGGATACCATCTGTACGCTGATGATACACAGCTGTACATTTCCACCCCAAACCACCCCAACGAGGCCGTCGAAATGTTGTCCCGGTGTTTGGAAGCCTTGCGGGTCTGGATGGGGGACAACAGACTTAAACTCAACCCTTCCAAGACTGAGTGGCTGTGGCTACCGGCATCCCGATTTAACCAGTTGACGCCATCACTGGCCATAGGGGGCAAATTATTGCCCCCCGTGGAACGGGCGCGCAATCTGGGCGTCCTCCTTGATGCCCGGCTGTCGATGGATAACCATCTGACAGCCGTGGCAAGGGGGGCGTTCCACCAGGTTCGCCTGGTGCGTCAATTGCGCCCCCTATTGGATCGGGATGCCCTACGCACAGTCACTCATGCGCTGGTGATGTCTTGCCTGGACTACTGCAATGCTCTCTACATGGGGCTCCCCTTGAGATGCACCCGAAGACTGCAGCTAGTTCAGAATGCGGCCGCGCGGGTTATCATGGGAGGATCAAGATACTCCCACATAACACCATTCCTGCGCGAGCTGCACTGGCTGCCTGTGGTTTTTCGGGTGCGTTTCAAGGTGTTGGTTACTATCTTCAAAGCGCTCCATGGCATGGGACCTAGTTACCTGCGGGACCGCATCTCACCTCATACATCCCTACGACCTATCCGCTCTCACAGGGAGGGACTCCTCCAGGTGCCATCCGCCAAGCAGTGCCAGCGGGTGACGCCTAGGAGTAGAGCCTTCTCTGTGATGGGCCCAACGCTCTGGAATGACCTCCCTCCCGATATTAGAATTACCAATGACCTCCGCTCCTTCCGACAGAAGCTCAAGACTCACCTGTTCCGACTAGCTGGCTTAGCTGATTGACAGTTTCATCTTCCACCTCCTGGCAAACATTTTATTGGGGAATTTTTAAGGGAATTTTAATATTTGTATTTTAACTAAGAATTGTACAGTATATTTTTTTACCTCCTCCGTCTACATCCACGTCTATGTCTATGTCTATGTCTAGACCCTGACGGGTTTTTTATTTGGGTATTTTAATTGTATTCAATTATTTAGGGGTTTTTTAAACATTGTGATTTTAATTGTTTTTATTCATTAGCCGACCTCCTCCTTGTACATGTCTTGGTATACGTCTTTGTTATATGTATGTCTTGTCTATATATGTATTTCATATGTTTTATTGTACGCCGCCCCGAGTCCTTCGGGAGAGGGTGCGGCTAAGAAATAAATATTTTTTTTATTATTATTATTATTATTATTATTATTATTATTATTATTATTATTATGTTCATGTCTATGTATTTGTATATGGTTTTAACATGACTGTACACCGCCCCGAGTCCTGCCTAGGAAAGGGTGCGGTCTAGAAATAAAAGTTATTATTATTATTATTATTATTATTATTATTATTATTATTATTATTATTATTATTATTATTATTAAGTTTGCTTGTCAGAAGTTTACAAAAGGTGATCAAGTGACCTTGGGACACTGATAAGGTCCTAAGTATAAACCAATTGCCAACCATCTTAATTTTGATCATGTGGTCATGGGGATGCTAAAAAGGTTGTAACTGTGAAAACTGGTCATAAATCATTGTTTTCAGTGCCTTTGTCACTTTGAATGGTCAGTAAAAGAACTGTTGTAAATTGAGGACTACCTGTATGCATTTTCTCTATTTTTTGTTATTGCTGTTGTCATCTGGGGATTTGACAACCTTTTGTAGTATATACAGTATATGGTAGTCCCAGTATAGATTGTGGAAGAAAGTTGTAAACTGAAGAAAAAGGTTTGCCTCTGCAAAACATGGTTGAAAATGGCAGACATGACAAGACTTGCAGCCTTTGTGTTTCAAATGGAAAGAAATACTGTTGGATAAAATACCACATGGTAACCATTTGTTTGTTTACTAAATGTTTATGCTGCCCATCTCCCCTATAAAGTGACTTCAGCCTTTAAAATTCAAATATACATTGCCTTGTTTTACCTCTCTGCTTGGAAGTAGGAAACATCTACTTCTCATTGTTGTCTTTTGCTTCATACTAGGATGGTGGTTGTTATTCAGAAATGTTAACTGTTAAACTATTTTAGCTACACTAGTAGCAACTCTCTGGATTTCATATAAGGTTCTTTATCTGCCTTATATAAACATTTCATGCTTCTTTGTGGCTTTTCCAAAAGTATCTGAAAAACAAGATGAAGGGCTTGGTGGATCTACAACGTAATTCAATAAAGATTATAGATATGAATATTATTTTTGTTACCTATATTAGGTAAATTGAAGGGTGTGATAGGCAGCCCTTAAGGTGAGAAATATTTCAAAATTTGAAATTTTGATGGATGGATTTTTGAAAATAAATGCTTCATTGATTTTACCAGTGTTTCTAATATGAAAACACTGTTCTAATTAATCAAAATGAGAGAGTGAGAGAGAGGGGGGGGGGAGAGAGAGAGGGAGGGAGATACTTTTTCTATTTAAAATGAAAAGACTGCTACCAGTGCTATTGAAATATTTTCCCCTTATGTATCAGATCTTGGCTGGGAATTTTATAATCTACCCTTAATAGTATTAATGTCTATAGTTAGTACAGTCAAGGACATCTTTTCTAGTTATGTGAATAAAAGATATCATCACCTAAAATAAAAGAGGAAGGCTAAATGATGTGCATGAAACTGAACTGTGGAAGTGAGAGTAGGGGTAAGGCATTGGCTTTATGAAATCCAATCGTAAAAGCAAAGTTCCTTGCAGCTTGATCTTGCAGGAGTTTACAAATGATCTGTTTTGTTTCTGTGCATAATATACCCATGCTTCATACTTATCTCAAGGTCCTGTTTGAAGCTGAATTCAGCTAGCATTAAGTTTGTGGAGAACATTTAAACATACTTGTATACTTTCCTTTTAGTTTTGCTGAATATGAGTATGTCTGCAGTTTGCACTGACAAACCTAGAGGAATCAGCTTTTTGTTGTCTGTGAAGAGTCAGTAAATACATACAACAGAATAACAGAGATGGAGTAGTAGAAAATCTGAAGACAGTGGGAAGAAGGCTGAAGAGTATAGTACTGAAATGATGGAAGATTGGAGGGAAGCTATACCAGGGCAGGTTGCTTTTGTACAAAGAAATAGCTACATGGTTTTTAAAAATGAATTAATGAACCCAAGAAAGATTAGGGAAAAGAAAGAAGGAAGGGTGGGAGGGAGGGGGAGGAAGGGAGGGTGGAAGGAAAGAAAGAAGGAAGGAAGGAAGGAAGGTGTAAAACAGGCTGAAAGAAACAGAGACTAGAAGAAAAGCAGTTCCTTGGAATGTAGACATAGTAGAAGGTACATGCCAATCTTTGTACATTAGTACTGTTGGAAGAAATATCCTTCTGGGTTCCAAGTGGGGAAAAAGACACTGGAAACATGGAGGCTGCTTGGAAAGATGGTTTAATGGTGGACAGGATCACATGGCTTGAGCTCCTGAACAGAAATATGCTTCCAGATGTTGGGTAAAGAAGAAAAAGGGAAAAAAAGAGGGCTTGCTGAGAGTTCCTGGGTTTTTTATACTCTCTGTTCAGCCTCACCTCTCTGTTTCCTGTTCCTGTGTATTCTGATTGGTTGTCAGACTCCCAGGGGCGAGAGGCGTGTGTCTTAGCTAACTTTGTATGTTGTGTGTCTTTTGAGTCCCAAACTTGGTTGAGTTCCCAGATGCCATGTGGTGAGTTTCTGTTGTAGATGGGTCTGCCTGAAGGAAGTAGTTCTTTGTTATGTGGAATAGACTGGCTGAGGCATTTTAATGGCCCATTGACAAAGGTGGGAGCTATTAAGAATGAGTCTGTTTCCTACCTAAAAACATGTTTCTCTGGCTCCTCATTGACAAAGGTGTGGGGAATGAGTTTCTGCCTCCCTTTTATGGGGAAATATTCTGCCCTTTTAATATTTCCTAAAATATTTCATTTTCTAGGAGAGGTGTGTACTAACTTCCTACAATACAAAGTTTATTTTCAAAAGATCAGATGTGCCCCTGACTACAAAACAGGAAGAAAAATATATTTTAAACCGAATGGAGACTTTCTGTCTGTCTGTCTATTTGCCTGTCTACATAAATGCAGACACATCTCTTATAAATAAAGCACTAACATTCTAAAAAAATATATCAAACATCTATTGGTGAGTATGTAAGTCTGATGCCACTGCTTAATACACAGTCAGGTGGAATTGTGAGCAAATAACACAATAAAAAACTAAGTTTAGACCTCATGTTTCCACAGGACTACAAAAGTCTGCATCTGAGAACTTAAAACAATTATATGCAATCATTACCACTAAATTCACTTGTTTTGGAAGACTTTTTTTCCCCTCTGGGAGAATGTGGTTTCAGGACTATGGTTTATATTTCTTTTCTGATTTTCTAAAATTGAATATTCTTCCAAGCCTTTCAGCCCATTAGTTTAGGCAGGGCAACAACTTAAAAACAAAGCCAACATTTTGTTTCATTTATATCTTTTGAGCATCTCCATAAAACAGTGATTGTAACATTGATAACTGAATATTAGAAATATATGTTTCCTGGTAATTTTCCTTGGCACAATAATTTTCCTTGGCACAATATCCCGGCTTTCATTCAAAGCCTGGACATTCAAAAATTTCACACCATCCATATTATGCAATAATTACTTGTTGTTCAAGAAAGGTTAATTTGGTACTAAAAACTTTTATATAAAATCTTCATTAAAAATCTAGATTTTTTTTTAATCTGCTTTCTGTCTGTCGATTTAGCCTATATAATAAAAAAAACACTTGTCATAATTATGCTCTGCCTCTTACTTCATTTATAGTAAATACTGATTTTTTTAGTAATCCATTTATTCATTGGTTTAAGTATAGGAAAGTTTAATTATCAGAGCAAAAGGCTGTACAGCAAACTGTTTTTCACTTATATGCATGTTTCAAAGACAACAGCTGACCCTTCTTGATGTGATTAAGCGTTTTGCCTTCATTTTCATTTCAAACAGAATGCCTAGTATTCTTGATTTCCTTGTAAAAGCAGAAAAACAATTATTTTATGCATGACTGATGATAGTGATGAAGACTCTGCAGGGGCCACAGCAGGATGCTCCAGAAAGCTGAGTGCTTCAAAACAGCATATTCAAATGTCAACATGTGTATATTTGGTTGAAATTTATTTTACCTTATATTTTGAAAAGTTTGGTGTAAGCAGGATAATTTAATCCCAACTTGCACATTTGGGAAAGGACCTGAAACTAAGTCTCTTATTTTTTTAAAGACAGTACCCTATGGTAAAATAAAGCAAAAGGAAATAGAGTTTGTTTAAATTAAGTTTATTTGTTGACATTTTTCAAAACTGACTGCCTTAAAATTTATGCTTGAAAACAAGTCTTTCATATCTTCCTAATGCATTAGTTGCTACAAAATTAAAACAAATATCTTCCTAAAAATAAATAAATTGCCTAATAAAATGTATGAACTAGTTGTCTTTATTTGAGGATTGTGTTTATTGTTCCATGATATTTAGGACTGATCAGTGCTACTAAAATGAATCATTCTCTGTTTGGAAGAAGATGCTTACTACATTTTAAAAATATCTTTAGTTGGAGGAAAAAGTTTGAAGCTTCTTTAAGGCATCATAACTCCTGTTATTTTAAATTCAGATTGCTTCTTCATTTATTCTTTCTTATTATCTATTCAGTATTTTTATGTATTAATCATTACATTTTAAGGTTATGACATTAATTACATTCAAATGCAATTTTGTTACATTACATTTTAGCTTTAATGTTACTAAAGACAAAAAACAACACCACAGCTAGAAAATCTACCAGATACTTATAATCTGTCATATATAGTCTGATATGTAGGCAGTGGGAGAAAAAGGATTGAAAGTTTCAACTAAAAAAGAAGAGTGCAGGTGAAGCTATTGAGGCTAAAGGAAATCAAAATTCCTTGTCTTTTAAATATGCTAGGAATACAATTCAAAAGATACTGAATAATTGCTAATATGGAATAAAATAAATATAAATAGAAAATAAAAGATATATAAAACCAACTAAACCCAGTTATATTTATACAATACAATAGCAGAGTTGGAAGGGATCTTGGAGGTCTTCTAGTCCAACCCCCTGCCTAGGCAGGAAACCCTATACTGTTTTAGAAAAATGGCTATCCAACATCTTCTTAAAGACTTCCAGAATTGGGGCATTCACAACTTCTGGAGGCAAGCTGTTCCACTGATTAATTGTTCTAACTGTCAGGAAATTTCTCCTCAGTTCTAAGTTGCTTCTCTCCTTGATTAGTTTTCACCCATTGCTTCTTGTTCTACCCTCAGGTGCCTTGGAGAATAGTTTGACTCCCTCTTCTTTGTGGCAACCCCTGAGATATTGAAACATTGCTATCATGTCTCTCCTAGTGCTTCTTTCTATTAAACTAGACATACCCAGTTCCTGCAACCGTTCTTCATATGTTTTAGTCTCCAGTCCCCTAATCATCTTTGTTGCTCTTCTCTGCACTCTTTCTAGAGTCTCCACATGTTTTCTACATCGTGGTGACCAAAACTGAATGCAGTATTCCAAGTGTGGCCTTACCAAGGCATTATAAAGTGGTATTAACACTTCACGTGATCTTGATTCTATCCCTCTGTTGATGCAACTTAGAACTGTGTTGGCTTTTTTGGCAGCTGCTGCACATTGCTGGCTCATATTTAAATGGTTGTCCACTAGGACTCCAAGATCCCTTTCACAGTTACTACTGTTGAGCAAGGTACCACCTATACTGTACCTGTACATTTCATTTTCGTTGCCTAAATGTAGAACCTTACTCTTTTCACCATTGAATTTCATTTTATTAGATAGTGCCCAATGTTCAAGTTTGTCAAGTTCCTTCTGTATCTTAAGCCTATCTTCTGGAGTGTTGGCTATTCCTGCCAGCTTGGTGTCATCTGCAAATTTGATGAGTTCCCCATTTATTCCCTCATCCAAATCATTGATGAAGATGTTTGTGCAGGTACATGTAATACATGAAGGATGCTAAGGCTATATATTTTCTATCTGCATTGAAAATTCTGCATGTTTTGGCATGACACAGTTTAATACAATAGTATGTGGTATTTTTTCAAAGGAACAAATTCTTCCAGTCAATAAAAATTGAATATGGAAGAATTATATTTAAGAATATGCATTGCATTTACATGAGCTAAAAAGTGTTTGGGATTTCAAGCTATGGAGTTCCTTCAAATAAAGTCATTGAAGGTTTATGGCTTTTCTTTGGGGGGAAAAGTCAATTAGTTATATAGACAAGCAGATACCTGATTTTCTGTAAGTAGCAAAATCAGTTTTCCTGCCTCTTTTAAACTGCCAAAGTGCACTTTCCTGTTCCTGCCTGTGTAATACTATTCCACTCAAAGGCTCATTTAGATCTGACTCTGCAATCATTAGAATTTTTTTTAAAAAAACAAACAAACTGGTTTCTTAACAGGCTAGAAGCTGGGGCAATTTGTGATCCCATCTGATTGATGATGGGTGATTGGAATGTCGTGTATTTCCTCCAATGCACTAATATGCCTCTATTTCATGGCCTTTATAGAACTAAATAATAACAGCAGCAGTAGCAGCTAAATTCTAACATACATTTGATGAATGCTTTTCACAACAGTTAAATCATTTGATCATAAGTGGAATTAACTAAGGGTTCAGAAATGGCAATAGTAACTTATGTTCGCTTCAGATTCAAGTCTCTTTCCTGGTCAGAAAATATCATAATCCAATCAAAACCAAGGATAAATATCCAACACTCCCGATGCAGACTCTGGGAATAGTGATTAAAATCAGCAAAGCACACGTGGGATGGGGAAGAAGGGGATGTTAAAAGTGAAAACAGGAGTTGGGACCAGCAGCTAAAAGTCATGAGAATTACTTATGCCTTCCTTCCTTCCTCCCTCCCTCCCTCCCTTCCTTCCTTCCTTCCTTCCTTCCTTCCTTCCTTCCTTCTTTCCTCCCTCCCTCCCTCCCTCCCTCCCTTCCTTTCTCCGTTTGCCTGATTAAATCCTGAATGTGGCCAATAATGATACAATAGTTATTGGCCTCATTCAAGATGGTGATGAGTCTGCATACTGATGGGAGGTTGAACAACTGGCCCCGTGGGGAAGCTGTAACAATCTGGAGCTGAATATGCTTAAAACTGTAGAGATGACAGTGGATATTAGGAGGATCCCTTCTATTTCATCACCTCTTAGCAAAATTGACAGCACAGTATCAGTAGTAGAGTCCTTCAAATATTTGGGTTGTCTAATTTCCCAGGATTTGAAATGGACACTTAAAACTAGAACCATCATTAAAAAGGCACAGTGAAGAATATTCTTTCAGTGTCAACCCAGGAGATTCACACTGTTCTGGGAGCCGTTGATACAGTTTTACAGGGGAATTATTGAGTCTGCTATATGTACTTCTTTAACTGTCCAGTTTGGTACAGAAACTAAACAGGGCAGGTACAGACTCCAACAAATAGTTAAGACTGCAGAAAAAACAATTGCAAACAGCCTGCCTTCCATAGAAGACCTATATATTATGCAGGTCACAATGTGGCCTGAGAAAATATCTACAGACCCCTCACATCCTGAAAATAAACCGAGGATTAATTTCAGGGGTGAAATTTAAACCAGGGGTGAAATCCTCCCAGTTTGGCCTGGTTCAGCTGAACCAATAGGGACGATTGTCCCTGGTTCTGCGAGCCAGTAGTAAAAAAAAGCTTCCAAGGATTGCGCGGCTCAGCTGTGAGCCATGCAATCCTTGGAAGCTGTCCCCCCGCTTTTTAAAGCATTTTTTCCTGCCTATTCACCTGAACCAGCAGGAAAAAAATGTTTTTAAAAGTGGGGGGGGGGAATCTTTCGATCGCCTGGCTCACAGCCGATCCACATGATCGTGGGAAGTTTTCCCCCTCATCCCACTTTTTAAAACATTTTTTTCCTGACGGTTTGGGTAAATAGGTAGGTAAAAAAAATGCTTTAAAAAGCGGGGAAAAGGCTTCCCACGACTGCGCGGATCAGCCGTGAGCCATGCGATTATCGGAACTTTCCCCCCCCACTTTATAAAGCATTTTTTCTTGCTCCATTCGCCTGAACTGGCAGGGGAAAAATGCTTTAAAAAGTGAAAAAAAGTTAGCCATGCCCACCCAGTCACATGACACCCCCCCCCCCAAGCCATGCTCACAGAACCGGGGGGCAAAAAAATAGATTTCACTACTGATTTAAACTCATCCCCTTGGAACTGCTCTACAGGGCATTGCAAAATCAGCTAGACACAGGGACAGTTTTTTCCCTCAGGCCATCATTCTGATAAACCCCTAATTTTCATAGTACTGTCTAATGTCTATGTGTATGTGTATTTATTCAAATAGTATGGCTACTTGATGTGATGACGATGATAATTGTGTTGCTTTGCATGTACACTGAGCGTCAACTCAGTTCAACTCAATTCAATTCAATATAATGATCTATAGTAAGATTATAAGAATCTTAATCCTGATAACATGAAGATGGTACTTGTGGATGGTACATATGTCCAGCAGAATGGAGTCTTTCCTGTCATAGAGAATCTGCACCCACCTTCCATGGTGATAGAGCGACTAGGTTTCTCACTGGGTCTGGCTGATATGATATTATGCTAATATTTCAACATTTATACTGGCCTGCTGTCAAAGTCAGTTTAAATGCTGGTTTTGACTTTCAAAGTCCTAAATGGTGAAGGACTTTATTTACCTGAGGGGACATCTCCTTCTGCATGTAGTGATATAAGCAATAACATCAGAAGTGGGCATCATAGAATGTAACAACTGGCCTGAAAATGTGAACATGTACGCGCATGCACACTGCTTCAAAACAAGGTGATATAGGATGGGATAGCGCCAGGGTGGTGGGAAGGTAGGTGGGTGAGCAGGGCCGCTGGTCAGAACTACCAGTTCACTCGAACTGGTCCAAACTGGAAGCAGCCCACCTTTGAATAGCATCATCTAATGAAGTCTCCTCCAGGTCCACCTTACCAAAGGAAGTTAGATAAGCCTCCACAAAAAGGAGAGCTTTTTCTATGGGAGCAACCCATTTATGGAATCCTTCCCCATAGAGACTCAATTGGTGCTCATGTTGATACCAGGTGCAAAACTTTCCATTTTCTAAGGCTTTCTATTTGGCCTTTCATTGTATTTTAATTCATATTGTTTTAGACTTTGAATGACTACCTTGCAGCTGCCTAGCTTATATGTTGTTGCTATTGTGCATTTTTATTTAATTTTATTGCATATATTTTTATTCAAACTGCGGGGTTATTTTTAGTGTGGTTTGTTCTATTGTAAACCACTCAGAAAGATTTATGGACAGTTTGACCATTTAAATAAATAAATAAATTATTACTTTTTCATAAAATTGTGATGCTTATAAGTGGATAATACTTAGCCGAGGCCAATATTGCAATGTGACATGAATATTTACAAAAATCACATGCATTCTTTGTTATTTATCAGTTGTTAAGGAGAAAGTATATTCTTTTTTATGCATGAAGAATAGTCCAGCACAAAAAGTTGGTCATTCTGAGAGACTATGAGTACTCCATGAAGAAATGACTACATTGGCAATATAGAATATTACAAGATTATTTTGGTTGAGAATGATTATCTAAATACACATTGGTCACTTCTTCTGATTCCATCTAATATTCTGAGACCTCTAGTTTCCAGCCCTTATCTGCCAAAAGCATTACTCCAAAAGGAATAAAATATTTCCCAACGTAATGCCCGAGTTTTCTACATCATTTAAAACCTTAATGATAATATTTTTTTTTAAAAAAATATCTCTATTAAAATAACCATAGCTTGGAAACTCAGTTTAAAAGCCATCTGTTATAGAAAGATTAAAAGATTGCATTCTAAATATGTGAATTGTCATAAAACAATAAGCACACCTGGCACAATTCCATATTATTAATGATTCATTTATCACCCTAAGGTGCAACCTGCTCAATTCAGCATTGACCAGAAGTGAAATGAAAAAAAAGAAAGTTATGCTGATACGAACAAAACCTTTCTTTAACAATGAATTTGGCAACATTAAAAAAAAAATCCAAATGTGACTCTTCAACTTGTTATATTAATAAACATCTATACTGGGGGTCATTCCAGATCTGTGAGCAGGAAAACACATCTCACAAAGGGTTAGTGTAAGTCAATCTAATGAAAAAAAATACCTAAAGGAGGACTAACAAGACATGCGTACATAATCTCACTTTTTTTTTTTTACTCAACCAGCAGGATGACTAATTATTCCTTTGAACTGGGACAATGATTTAGATAATCTTCCCTATGTGGCTGGGAAGATGGTGAAGGAAGATAATTTATTATGTATAACTGGAACCATGTTTTCTAACTGAAGAAAGGTTTGGAAAACAAAATATTGATTTGCATGTAGATAAAATGATAAAAGAAGAGATAGCGGGGGAAAAATAACTATCAACATGTCATAACCCATGAACTAAAAAACTATCACATAATTCTGGCACACATTTGTATTGATTATAATAATTCGTAGTAAGAGAGACAAATTCTTTTGATGATCAGAGACCATCTTGGGCTGCTAAATCACACATTTGGGGGTCAAAACCTGGCATTGATCAGATATAAAGGATTATTTTGCAGATTTGAAATAAATAATTTAGAATATATTAAAATGAGATACAAGGTAATTTTGTTATTAAACCCAGAAAGTACATTACAAAATGCAGATATCTGTTCTGTAATTCAAATACAGGAATTTTAAAATATTATTTTTTCAATCATCAGCAACACTGCTGATTTTTATTGCAACAAATAATACTTGCTTAGCATAAAAATATCAATTAGCAAGTTGCCTGAATATAAAATAGGCAGATGTCCATCCAACCTTTGTTTAAATAGCTAGAGTTAAAAGTAGGGTCCACTGTCTCCTGATGCAATGTATTTGAATATTTCCTATTGTTAATGTATTTCTTATCATGTTTAGTTAAAATTCACTTATCTATAATTTATGCCCATTTGATTCCAGTCCTGCTCTCCAAAGCATCATTTCTATGTTTTGAATGAAAAGTCTCCAGGTATTTGTAAGCTGCAATCATGTCGTCCCTTTTATTAAAAAGTTAACCCTGTTCCAGAAAGAAAATATGCTATATTTTCATTAATACAATTAATTGAATTTTTTTTTATAGAAGAACAAATATATTGGCTTTTATAAGATTCTCTAATTTGTATCTTTAATGTATTTTATAAACAAAAAACCCCTATCCTTTGTTTTGATGTCGTACTTGTTAAAGTTCAAACAGAGATCTCGTAAGTTGTTTGCCATGACAGAAGATATATTCATAATATCTTTAGAACAGTATAATGAGAAAGCTGAGCTAGGTCATTGTAAGCTGCAGAGCCATTCTTGACTGTACAGTAATTGTCTAAATAAAGGCACAGAAGGCAATTCAATTGCATGTAGTATCTACCTTTCTATCATTTTAACAGCTTCATCATTCTGTTATTAATATTAATATTACATAGCGTGGAAAATGCATAATTAATTTACCACCATCTCCACTCCCCCGAAAATGATATAAAAATCAACTTTATAAGAAACAGCTTAATATTGGCTAAGTGAAGCATAAATACAAACAAGAGGAGAATAGAAAATGAAACAATTTTATGTGGCCTCTAAGATGACTCAATATCAATATATATTTCAGTTAGCAAGTTGACAAGAAAACCCTTTCACTGATTTCTTTAAAGAAAGTAGCATTTGGGCATTATACTAGAAATGCAATGAACTGGGTTAGGCAATTTAATATTTTAATAACTTTTATGTTTATAAATTGCATAATTCCAGTTGTGCTAATACAGGCTGGCAAAATCAGGCTTCAGTTTTAAATACTTTGGATTTGAGAGAAATAGAGTCTAAGTGAAAGAAGTTAGATAAATTTCAACCAGATTTTTCCTGATTATTATTGTATACACAAAAGTTTAAAATTACAGCTGTCAGTTCTTTAGCTAGTGTTGGCCTTCATACAAAATGAGTTTTTCCTAAGAAAGCAGGATGTTGTAATGTATCATTGTAGTGTATGTGTGGATCCAAGCAGTGTAGCCTTTTGTAATTGACAATTTTTTTGGCCAATGCACAACTTTTCCAAATGCTGTTTAGTATGGCACTCAATGTGCCAAATACCACTGGAGCCATATAACCAGTTTATGTCATAATCTTTCAATTTTGATTTTTAGTTCTTGATCTCCAATTCTTTGTCTTCTGTGCTACTATTTCTTGGTATTGCCACATATCCACACTTTTTTCTTTTCAATCACAGTTAAATCTGATGTGTTATGAGAGAAGATTTTAGTTTGAATTTAGGAATCCCACAGCTCATTTTCAACTGCTTTTTTCAATTCTATGTTCCCACCAATTTTTCATTACTGTCATAATATTTTTATATATGTTCCAGGGAATCATTCTGGTGACTGTGTTTATGTTGTTATTTATAATTAGTTTGCTCTTGGAAAAGCTGAGTATATGGTCTACAGTTTCTTTTGCCTCTTTCTACAATCTGCATTTTGAATCATTTGACGATTCTCCAGCCTTCATTGTAATAGTTCAAATAGCTAGCTTTTGAGCACCCAAAATCAAACCTTCAGTTTCTTTCTTTTTGTTCCAGTTAAATATCTGATTGCAGAGGGAAACTTAAAAACAATTGAAGAATTGGCAGAACAGAACATGAAAGTTGACTGGCTAGCTTACCTTCAAATCAAAACTAAATACAATAAAGATACCAAATTATATGACATTGAAACAGAACCACATGAATTGGATAAAATCATTCAAAGCCCAGATAGAAAAATGATAGGGAGAATATATAAATTTCTCCTGAAGTATAAAATGGAAGAGGAAATTGTGGAAGAACAAATGATAAAATGGGCGCAGAACTTTGGATATAATATTGAATTAGACAAATGGGAAAAATTTTGGGGAACAAACTTAAAAATGACACTCTCAGTTGCATACAAGGAAAACCAGTACAAAATGTTTTATAGATGGCACCTGGCACCAACAAGGTTAGCTAAAATATCATCAAATACCTCCCCAAAATGTTGGAAATGTGAATCGATACACGGAACGTATTACCATTTATGGTGGACCTGTGAGGAGGCTAAAAAGTTTTGGAAAAAGATCAAAAATTGGCTGGAGGCAATAACGGGAGTTAAAATAGAATGGAAACCAGAAATCTTTTTATTAGGAATAATGTCTGCGAAATACAAAAAAGAAATCCAGTATTTAATACTACATATAACAACGGCGGCAAGGATTGCCTATGCCCAGAAATGGAAAAACAAACTAACTCCAAGTGAAGATGAAATAATAAGAAAGGTTATGGACTGTGCTGAACTAACTAACTAAAGAAATTCAGGGAAAAGAAGAATCAGAATTCTACCAGATATGGGATAAATGGTAAAGATGGATGGAAGAAAGAAACAAGAATCAATGAAGGAATGTAACAAAACTCAAAAATAATAGCTATGGGTAAAATAAGAAAGTTAAGAATGGTGAAACCCAAATAAAACACAATTGAATGGGAAAAAAATAATAAAAATAAAAACTTAGTTAATTTTTGGTGATTAATAAGTAGAACGTGGTAGATGCTTATAGAATGTTTTTGTTTTTAAAATGTTTATTCGTTAACAGATAACCCATCATGACAATAATAATGAAATAATAACTCTAACTGGTAAAAACAATTTGGATATAAACTATAATATGGGACCTGGGGAAAAGCTTTACTAATTTTATTAATATTTTTTTTGTTTAGATTTTGTTATAAAGATGTAATCTCTCCTGGGTACTTATAAATTCTAATAATACATTTTTGTCTAGATTTATTATCATATAAATATAAATGATTCTAGACAAAAGCACGTTTAAACAAATATAGTTAAATGAGAATGATGGTATATTGATGGTATAAAGATTTCTGATTTAAAATGTACAATTCAATATGAATGAAATATAAAGAATGATTGTAGTAACGCACAAAATTTATTTGTAACCAATCAACATGCTTTCTGGAAGATGTAATGAAGAATGTTTTTTGTGTGTTTTTTGTTTAATTAAAACAAAAAAAATACTAAAAAAAAATCTGATTGCAGAATTATACCCAATGTTTCTAATATACATTAATTGTACACATTAATTGAACACTTAAAATGGGTATATATTGTATATTACTATTGAAAATATTTAGGTTCTCAAAATAGCAACAACTATTAATCAAATTAGTAGCTAAGTTGTTAAAGACACCCATTTTTGACTCAGATTTTGCTTAGTAGTTTAAAACTGCGACTCTAGGCCACTATCTGAATTAAAAAGATTTACTTCGGATTATATGCATAGGACTATGTTCTAAGAGGGAAATTATAAGGACCACTGGCATTAGCAAGATCATTGATTAACTTAAAGAGATACTTCTTCCATAAAGAATAATTCTTTTTTAGAAAGACTGTGTGTGTGTGGGGGGGGGGGTTGGTTGGTCTTGTTCCTTTTATATCTACTTAGACTAAATATGATAATTTTATTTTCAGCAGTATCTAAAAGATCCTTTTTGGATCACATGCACCCCTCTGTTTGTTGTTACTTGCTTGTTTTCAAATTTATAAATTACAAATTTTCCACCTGCATTTGTGAGCAATTGTAGTCTGAGTTACTTTTATAGTTAAATTCTTGATTTGCACCTATATATTATTTGTCTATACACCAAAACTTTAAAGGCATATAATTGTAACCTGATACTACTTTAAAACAAATAAGTGAATAATGGAGAGAACAGAGTTTTTTCATCCACTTTTCTCTGTGATTCCTTCAAAGGTTTGTATTGACTCTTGACCAGAGGTGAAATTCAGCAGTTTCTGACTGGTTCTGCAGAACCGGTAGCCCAAATTTTGAATAGCTTGGAGAACCGACAAATACCAACTCTGGCTGGCCCCAGAATGAAGTGGGAATGGAGATTTTGCAATATCCTTCTCCCAGGAGTGGGGGAACTATTTTGCAGTATCCTTCGCCTAGAGCGGGTAAGAATGGACATTTTGTAGCATCCTTCCCCTGCCACACCCTCCAAGCCACGGCCACAGAACAGGTGGTAAAAAAAATAGAATTTCACCTCTGCTCTTGACTTTTATAAAAAAATTGATGAAATAGTAACGGAAGTATACTGAAAATCAGGATTCAGAAACCAAGGAAGAAATTCAGTGAATGGCAAAACATGTTTTATGATGCTGTCTCTAAACTATAATCTCTCTTGTATGATATTATATGACATATATATACAATCAGAATTCTAGAAACAGTAAATTAGAGTCTAAAAACATTAAACTGCTGTGTATGTAGCACCAAGCTCAATCTGCAGATAAGAGTCGGGATCAAACTGATGACATTATATTGTTCCAAATCTCCTCCAAGAAGATATCATAGTTGGATTATCTGCCTGCCATCTCTCCTCATACCGCAGCTCTTCTGAGATCTGTTTATTTAGAATCAGATCCACCAATTCTACTTAAGTCAAATAGCACAGAGAACAAATGTGCAGCAGGTTGGATTAGCTATAAGAAGGCAGCAGAAAGCACAGGCCCTAAAGAGTTAGGCATGAGTGATGGTGCAAATCCATCTTTACAAAGTCTTATTTTTTGGCTTTCTGGTATAAGAGTTGCTGAGAGCAGAGCAAAGAAGCAGAGAAGAAAATACATTGATGTTTTGACCTCAGCATTATTGCTTTGGTTTGTTTTTGATCTCCTAATTTTATATGAAAAAGATATAGTCTTGTTGGAACATGACTAGAATAAAAATGAAGGGAATATAAAGAAGAAATATTGAGGTAAAGAGGTGAAAATGATATCTTAGGTTCTTCAGATATACCTTGGTTCTTCAGTTATTTCCTAAGCTTGTATAATTCTGCTGCTAAATACAAATTATCAATTTGTTAAACTGAGTTGTTGGAATCATTAAAACATTTTTTTCTTTGTTCCACTGACACAATTAGGCACACACTTTGTGATATTTAATTATAGAGAGAAGGCAAAAGAATCAGTTTAAAACCAAGTATGGGAACAATGCTGACGAAAACATAAATTAGAGGAAGAACTTAATTTAAAAAGTGTCAAAAAGGATAGATAGTCTTAGTTCAATAATAACACCTGGTTTAGAAAGCTTCTATCTTTAAATAAAGCATTCACGCACTCGATTACTTGTACACAACCAATCTTTGATTTTCAATCTAGGTTTATTTGCCTTTTGTGTGATTAGCATACAAATACCAAAAAGACCGAAGATAAAACTATATGGGATGACAATTAGAGCAGGACTATGACTTTTATATAAATGGGTTGTCAGCTTGGAATGAAATCTTAGCTAAATCTGTAAGAGATGTACTTTTTTTAATTAGTCAGTGATTATTATTCCCCAAATGCAAAGAAACCAGAGAGTGACTCAGAGGATGAGTGCAAAGGATGAACTTCTCAAAAGGGGATTCCAATTGTTCTTTAAATAATTTTCATCATTTTTCACTGCTAGCATTTGGAATTCATTTCTTTTTTATTTGTGTTTGATACCGCTTATTGATGACATCAGAATTGCTTGATATGTTTGATATTGCTTAATGATGACATTCAAGGCTTACTGGGGAAGGTTGACAAAAAATTCTGATTGACTCTTATGTATGAATGTATTATATTCATACTCTCAGTTTAAAATAAGCAGGAGCATATGTGCGGACATAAATTTTCACTTTTCCAAACTTGTTGATGGAATATAGGAATTTATTAACAACATGCAAAGTTATGTACTCTATGCATATTTGTTTTTAATGTGGATATTATTTTTTTATACAAATAATGTACTGTATATATAGTTGCTGGCCTAGAAACCAAGAGATTGTGTATTCTAATCTTGCTTTAGCTGAAAGCTAGCTGAATGGCTTTCAGTTAGTCACTCTCTCAAAGTCCAATTGGGCTGGCAAGAGTCTCTTGGTCTGTATCTTCCCATTTCCTTCCAAAACAGGACCAAAAAACTGATCCATTTGCAAGTGTACGGCATAGTGTGTGGAATGAACCTAGTCACAAACTCCCTAAACTTTTACTAACTCACTAACCCATCAACTTTTTCAGCGAAAGCTACTATATAAACATAGAGCAAGTCTCACTGTCTTCTAGTACTCAAGATGTTACCTAGTTGGGTAACAAAATGAAATTCAATGGTGAAAAGAGTAAGGTTCTACATTTAGGCAACAAAAACGGAATGCACAGGTACAGTATAGGTGGTACTGTGCTCAATAGTAGTAACTGTGAGAGGGATCTTGGAGTTCTAGTGGACAACCATTTAAATATGAGCCAGCAGTGTGCAGCAGCTGCCAAAAAAGCCAACACAGTTCTAGGCTGCATCAACAGAGGGATAGAATCAAGATCACGTGAAGTGTTAATACCACTTTATAATGCCTTGGTAAGGCCACACTTGGAATACTGCATTCAGTTCTGGTCGCCACGATGTAAAAAAGATGTGGAGACTCTAGAAAGAGTGCAGAGAAGAGCAACAAAGATGATTAGGGGACTGGAGACTAAAACATATGAAGAACGGTTGCAGGAACTAGGTATGTCTAGTTTAAGAGAAAGAAGGACTAGGGGAGACATGATAGCAGTGTTCCAATATCTCAGGGGTTGCCACAAAGAAGAGGGAGTCAAACTATTCTCCAAGGCACCTGTGGACAGAACAAGAAGCAATGGGTGGAAACTAATCAAGGAGAGAAGCAACTTAGAACTGAGGAGACACTTCCTGACAGTTAGAACAATTAATCAGTGGAACAGCTTGCCTCCAGAAGTTGTGAATGCCCCAACACTGGAAGTCTTTAAGAAGATGTTGGATAGCCATTTGTCTGGAACGGTATAGGGTTTCCTGCCTAGGCAGGGGGTTGGACTAGAAGACCTCCAAGGTCCCTTCCAACTCTACTATTGTATTGTATTGTATTATAAAATATCTATGATAAAACAGCCAAGTTCATAAAGCACCAAGCACTCCATAGTTCAAACCTGTAACTATGCTTATTCTATGCTAATGATATTTAAAAGTCATCTGCAACTTTAGTATAAGTATTCTTTATTTCATTATTAGTTTTGGGTGGGTGTGGCCTCCATACGACACATCCGGCCAACGGGCCGCCAGTTTGACACCCCTGTAATAGAGCATAGAAACCTCTATATTCATCTCTTTGTAGCAAGTAGTATTTCTATGTGCAACAAATGTAGATTCCCCCTTCCCGCACATGCACCCCGGGTACCTCCAGCAAGAGGGAAATTATGGGAAATTACAGGAAGTTCTGTAATTTATTTTGAAAATCCAGTGGAAACAAACCATTTGTTGCAAAGAGTCTTTGTTGGTAAATTATAAGTAAATATTTTGTCTCCAATAAGGCCTTTATTTTACTTCGTTTTACTGTGTTAGTGTGCTAGTTAAAGTCTTTATTGTCTTGTTTGTTTGTTTAATCTATGCAAGTTCAGTTCTTGCATTTGTGCAATTTGAAACTTCTCTAAAAAAATTTAAACTATTGTATGATCCTTGTATCTTGAGAAGGGCCACATGTATGAAGTAGGTATATACTCAGAGATATTCAAAGAGAGATTTCAGACCGTTAGCTTTATACCCTATGAACTCAGCTTTGCCACTAAATGCATCAGTTTCTAATATATGCTCTTAATAGTATGCCACCCAATTATCTGAATAGTGTGGAATAAATTAAAACATGCACAACAACAAATGTTTCTCAAATGTATGATTTCTTTTTCTTTTCTTTTGTACATGCACATTTCAAAAATGCACATTGTTAGTGTGCTGTATGCAAAGAATGCAGAATGAAGTCTATGTAGTGGCAGTCATTCATTTAGGTGGATTACACCATTTTTATCTGAAAGAAATCTATGGGTGAATTTCCTTGACTGTTCTAATGGCAGTTAAGTACCATCTTATAAATATTAATGTAATAAAAGTGCTATATAAACTTTTAATTATTTGGCAAAGGACAGATTGTTCACTTAGAAGGAGCTTGAGTTTTTTTAAAAATTGCAATTGTTGAAAATACACTTTCTCCATTTAAATGAACATCTGTAGAATTCATTGTCCCACTTTGACCCTTCATTCTTTCACACAAAAACTTGAATATCACACATTTTCAAACACCATTGTTTGGCTCTGTATATAACTAGGACATTTTGAGTGTAATGGGAAGCCATAAACGTATCTGTAGATGCCTGTTGCAGGATCCAATCTGGGTCAATCACTGGAACCAGAGGTTTAGTCTTCCAAGATTTCAGACTTGTGCTGGAGTCCATCTTCAGGGAACTTCTCTCTTACCAGAATGTTGGCTTCAGCATGAGTCTGAAAGCTCGAAAGACTAAACCTCTGGCCTCGGTGACTGACCCAGATTGGATCCTGCAACATTATCCTGGGATACATATATTTACCTTCATTGTAGATGTCTATGCCCAAAACCAAAACCTGATACATGATGCCTGAATGTAGCTTGTAAAATGAGAAATGGGAAACTTTGAGTTTGGCATATAGTTGTCTCCTGACTTACAATGTTGAGATCCTCTGCCAGGAATCACAACCCCCAGGCCGGAGCCCATTTGGAATTGAGCTGCTGAAGCAGCAGGCGCTTATACTCGTATATACCGTTCTACTTGTGCAAATGCAGTTGTGCATGTGAGCACACTCACCTGTCACTCACCAGGCTGCCAAGCTGGAAAGTGAACCATTGCTCTATGTTTCAGACTGTTTAGGTTAGCTGTTGGGGTTTGGGACATAGGAAAGTCTGTAGAAATCCACATACTTCTCTGAATAGCACATTTTTTCTGACTGTGTTATGTGTTTGTTGTTTATCTCATACATTAACAGTCACAACATAAATTCATCATTGATTTCAAAAAGCCAAATGTCAAAATAGGGGCTGGACAGTTAGAGTATGTGCTTTTATTTCTATTTCTGCTTTTAACTTTGAAACACCTCTAAACTTAAAAACGGAAAAATATCCACCTCCGGCTTAAAATATAATGTCTCTATTTGTAAACAAAACCTGTAACACTGAAAACATCTGATCTGAATGAAAGAAAGCTGGATAACAGCCCCCCCAGTATCCTTGGGCATCTGGCGGGGTCCTTGTATCTTGAGAAGGGCCACATGTGCTGACACATGCTGTGGACTCCATCCCAATCCTTCTTTGGCATCTGTGACAGGTGGTCATTTAAATTTCCCAGCATGCCCAAGTATATCTAATCATCCAAGGCACTGTGGGAGCTTAAAGTAGTCATCTGCTGTATAGTCAAGTAACCTCATGGCAGAGGGCCAATGAGGGGCACTGGGTTAAGCTCTCAAAATTATTAAACCTGATGATACTTAACACATGCCTGACTATGCACTTCTAGAAGCAAAATTATCTGAAAATAGCCTCCACCAGGTCTTTCTTTGAAGTAGCTATAGGCAAGCCTTGCTTATTTTGAAAGAAAGCTGTTTCAATTTTGTATTCCTTAATCCTTTGAGGTTCTCATCATGAACTAGTTATGGTTTGAATTATTTATTGAACTTTATTAATCTGTTAGTAACCTCACAAAGTTGAATTCTCTATTAGAGATGTTCTTGGCATATGCACATTCATAACCCAGTGTTATATATGCTATATGGCATATATAGCAACACATTGAATGCAAAAATTTATTTTCAGCAAGCAGACTGATTTACAAAGTGATAAAAACTGCTTAAACAGCATTTGCAACTGAAGAGGCACCTTTGTATGAGTGATCCAGGAATACTTTTAAGTGATCAATTTAGAATATATATTTTTTGTTCTCTTTTGCAGACAGGAGAATAATGGACATTTATTTTTCCATATTATAATCATTTTTTATTATAAAAACATAAAAAAAACCCAAAAGTAATTTGTTCTATTATTTACTGGATTTCTGCTAGAGAGGTTATGATATAATATACACAAGAAAGAATTGGGTTGCTTTCAAGTATGTGAGTACCTCCTCTGCTCTAAAATAATTTTTACTTTTTTCTCTTGTGTATGTGTGTCTATATGTGTGTGCAGATACAGCTGACAAAGTAGGCAATGTTCTGTGAAATCTTGAAATCTAATTAATGTGTGTGGCCAGAGACACAGCTACAGACCTATGAAAATCTGTTAAAGAGAACTCATAAAAATGTGGAAAGACTGTTGGAAGTTGCTTTGTCCAAAATAGAATCTACTTAGTTTGCTTCTTGTTTATTTTGAAGAAAATTCTAATCTGAAGTATGTTACAAACAATAAAAATGAAACATACTCTGAGTACTAACTAGGCAATAGGAGATCATCAGAAACCATCTAGTTTGCTTTCATCTACAGTGGCCAACAGAAGTTCTCCAGGAGTTCAAACAGATAATTTCAAATTTTGCCTGGAGATGTCAGGTACTGAATTAGATTGATTAGCTCATTTTATGCCAAGTTCATAAGGATTTATCGTAATTTCTGCTCAAGATGGCTATATTTGGTCTTTCCTTTGCCTAATTTACATGTTTTTAAAACTTCTCTCTTTTATATATGTATGCATGCATTCATTCCCTTCATTGCCTTTTAAAAATTGTACCTCCAAGTATATTTCATGTCATTTTATTACTATGGAATTTAAAAGCGAAACTATAGATTGCATGCACACATGTTTTAATTCTAATCCAATTATTTTTATTATTCCTTTAAAAGCTCTTTAGAAAAAGATAATTGAAAATGAACAAGAAGTGAGGTGCTTAACCTTTCTTCAACTCCATATTTTCATTCAATATTACCTTCAGGTTTTTTTCCTAGTGCCTCCTTTTCAAATATCCTCAGATAATTATTTTTCATTAATAGAATAACTTGTGGTTTTTTTTAAAAAAAAACCAAATGGAAAAAAAAGCATCAAATTGTTTTCTGAAGGCTCTTGAAAGATCTTTTATGCTATTCAGACCTAAAATGAATTACTGAGGTAGCAACAGTCCAAATAAATGTTCCAACTTTTCAAATAGGAATAAATAGTTTATCATGGATGCAATATGCCATGAGATAAAGGGTGCTAGTTCTTTTTTATATACACTACCAGATTCTATTAATCTTCTATCTCCTTGACTCTTGCATATGTGTTATATGCACAAATACACACACACATTAAAGAAGTTTTCCACAAAACAATATGAAGTTTGAATTAAGGATAAGCGAAATGGAGAAAATTAATGGAAAAGTAAAAAAGAAAGATAAATAGAAGGAAGGAAGGAAGGAAGGAAGGAAGGAAGGAAGGAAGGAAGAGAGAGAGAGCGAAAGAGGGAAGGAAGGAAGGAAGGAAGGAAGGAAGGAAGGAAGGAAGGAAGGAAGGATGGAAGGCTTCCACTTTCTTATTAGAAATTATATGTACATTTTTCTTTTTTCCTCTCTTTAGAAGAAAGATAAAAGTTTACTTCTTTCCATAATCTAATCTTTCGTGAAATCCATTAACAGTCAATTTTTTTTTTTTTTGGCAACAAGTCCTTAAGGGGTTTCCATTATTAATAAGTATAGTAGTTGATCTTTTTCTAATCAAATCATTTTATCCATTTAATAAACCAACAGTCATTTTTCCAAAATTTTAAACAAGAATATCCAGTTCAAACTGTTAAAGGTCTTTTCTGCATATAGAAAAATGTGTACATCTTGTTTTTCACTAAATTGTTATGGATATTACAAAATCTCTAATAAATTTCTAATATTATCTTTCAACTGAATTTTAAGTGTACGGTTTATATTTATTGTTTTAGGATATTATATTGTATTTTAATTATATGGCTGTAAGTCGCCTAGAGTTGCCTCAACAAGAGAGGAAGCAAATAACTTTAATATGAATAAATTGTCCTTTGGTAAATAAACTTACATTGATCTTTATGAATAAAGTCCTATAAAATTATTTTTATCTTCTTGGCTAAAATCATTTAATATAACTTATAGTCATTATTTATTCATTGTATCAGGCAACAATTTTGTGAAATGAATTCCTGACCTTCTTAAGGTTACTAATGCTAAGTTAGTCTCTATCCAACTGCCTTTCCAATATGTAAAATAGATTTTGTCATTTTTTTTCAACAGTTTAATAATTCATCTTCAAAATATGCACAAAAAGCTGTTCTGTTCTAAATATCCTCCCTACTTTATATGGGTTCACAGACTTCCCTTAATATTATGGCTCCATTCATTAATTGTTCTTATTTTTCTTTTGTTTTTGTTCTTTAAACATTCATCAAGCTTTCCTAGGGAAATTTTTTCTTCTCTGTGTAATTTAGAATAATATTGATGAATTGTTTTCATCTTTAAGTTATCTATTATTATGGTGCTTCTATCTTGTAATGGTAATATCATTTTCTCTTCTATTCCTCAATTCATATGCCAACCATTTTCCTGGGTTATTTAAAAATTTAAAATTCTTTTGCTCTATGTAAATTAATGTTTATTTCTATTTTTCTTACTATTAACCTCAGCAACTGCATTGGAGGTATTTAATTTATTGTGAAAGGCACATGTTTTGCAGTGTGAGAGATTCAGACAATGGGAACTGTGATCTTCCTTTGTGATTTAATTGATTGATGAGAAGTTAGGAAGCTGCAGGCCATTGGAAAGTTGATTGTATAATAAAAGAGAGGATATTCATGTGCACCCCTTGGCTGCCTCATAACAAAATCAGTGCAAGAACACATTCTGCTTACAAGAATTGGCCTAAAATTTTATATTCATTTTTTTGAAAGAATTTTAAAACTAATTTCCCTCAAAGTTTCAAACAAAAGAATATTGGTTTAAGGTGACAGAGTTATTTTGCCAAGAACTATTAAATTCCATGTAATGTATCAAAAGAATCTGAAGAGTTGTTCTCGTTGGTCGTGGTAGTGACAGTCTCTTTGAATTCCAGCCATGTACCCTTTGGGACTCAATGGGTAGCTAATTTCATTCTCTCCTTTGCTCTCTTCTTGTTCTTCATTGGGCTTTTGTTTGACTAATAATGGCAATTTATCTTCAATAACAAAGTCATGAATTATTGTTTTTCTAATTCGTGCTTTGATTTAGACATAGATTTTAGCATCTGCGAATCCAATGATTATTGCTTACAATGTTATAAGAAAGAAGCCACCACACGTAAACAAGGATAGTACTGAACATGGCAGAGTGAATCACATTTTCATCAGATACACACTTAAGTTAGAATAGCCTAATTTAAATCACTGGAGTTGGCAGCCCGACATAGGCTAGTGCTTTCAGTGTAATGCCTTTGAGGGTTGTACACACAAATAGTTTATTTAACCCTCCTATGACCACTCCTATCCTTTCAATGTTTGAACTTTTACATTAAACAAAGGCTGGAATAGAAGAGCATGATAATGAAGATAGGGATGTTGACAGCCAAGATGCCATGTTCTTATCTCTGTGCTCATAGAATGTGAATGGATTAAATCCTTTCATAGGGCGACTTCTACATGCTGATAGTAAGGTGACCAACTGTCCTCCTTTAGGGAGGACAGTCCTTCTTTTGTAAGTTCTGTCCTCCCTCGAAAAGTGTCCTCCTACATGTCCTCCTTTTCGATATTTGAAGACTAATCTGTTGCGCGTTATGTGACGTATTTGTATTTGACATGACAATTCGTCAAGACTCGGTATAGTGCGGTATAAGATGTGATTATGAGACGCATGCGCTCCGCACGGGAGATCTTGAGAGAGCGCCGCGTGCAAGTGGCTTTGTTTACTTCTTACCGAAACACAAGATGGCACATACGCACGCAGTAGACTCACGGCACGTCGGCAATTGAATGACTCACGGCAGTTATTTCTTTCTCAGTGAATATTCAATTATACAGAGGTACGTACAATTCACGTTTTATTAAACAGTTTTTAATGGTGTTTTTTTTACTTCATCGCAAGTATATTGAACAGATATTGAATCTTGTGTTGAATTTTTAGCTAAAGAAATGCTAGACATTAAAATAGACGACAATTGTCTCTTTGAAGAAATTAGAAGACTGAATGTATATTTCAATTCTGAAAAATTAATACAATGGGAAAATCAACATGTTGAAATTGATAAAAGATGGGTGGATATTTTCAGCCATTTCAAAAATGAACATATTCCATGTGAACATTTATTAATACTTGTTCAATTTACGTTGTGCTGCCCTGGAACTAATGCAGCAGTTGAAAGAGTTTTTTTCAATTGCCAATGATTTTTCAACAAGTGAGAAATCGAGATTGAATGTTGATACTCTAGCTGCAGCACTTGCCGTAAAATTCAATATGAAGGATATTTCTTGTTCAGATATTTCCAATATATTGTTAGAAGGTGATACATTGACAAAAAATATTAATTCAATAGAAAAGTACTCATTTAAATAATAATTAACAGGCATGTAAGCATAATTACAATATAAAATGTTGCAAATGTTTTCATTATGCATATATCATATTTTAGTGTATTATTGTTGCAATGAATAAAATATTTCTTTTATTTACGATATATTTTTTCCAATTTATTTGTCCTCCTTTTCATTGTAAAAAAGATGATCACCTTAGCATTTTGGACAATAGAACGTGTTTTGTCCTCCTTTTCATTGTAAAAAAGTTGGTCACCTTACTGATAGACAAGATTGAAGTTTGGTGTTTCTGGGGCACATACACAAAACGATTTAGGAAACCAACACCCAGTACTTTCTATTAAATGTGCAGAGTGGAAAGCTGCAGAGAGGATTTTAAAACTAGCTTATTGTTTTTAAATAAAGTTCTCTATATAATAATTTAACCAAGGAATTTATAATTATGAGCATTAGAAGAAAAACCATTCAATGATGATGATTAATTCATCACCCCACCAGATTTGCCATCCTCAACCAGAACAGTCTAGGGCAGTGATGGCGAACCTATGGCACGCGTTCCACAGGTGGCATGCGGAGCCATTTGTGAGGGCACGTGAGGCGCTGCCCTGTCAGCTGGCCAGCGCGCATGTGTGCGCAGGCCAGCTGAGTTCACCCTTTTTAAATGCCATTTTTCCCTCTCCAGGCTCCAGAGCCTTTATAGGAGCCTGGGGAAGGTGAAAAGATCCCCCCCCCCGGAGGCCCTCCGGAGGCTTCATGAGCTTCTCTGAAGCCTCCGGAGCGCAAAAAAATGGCCCTACAGGCAAACCGGAAGTTCGTGAACAGACTTCCTGTTTTCTCGGAGGTTTGTTTTCACTGCTCCGAAGGCTTCAGAGAAGCCTCTTGAAGGTTCCCTCAAGCCTTCGGAGCACTCAAAACGACCCTCCGAGCAAACCAGAAGTCACTTCCGGTTTGCTCGGAGGTTTGTTTTGACTGCTCCGGAGGCTTCAGGGAAGCATCCTGAAGGTCCCTCAAGCCTCCAGAGGGGGAGGCTGTTTTTGCCCTCCCAGGGTCTTATAAAGGCTCTGGAGCCTGGGGAAGGCAAAAAAGCATGCAAAAAATGAGGGGGAGCGCCTGTAGTGCACGCATGCGCACATGGTGCGTGTCGCACATTGCATTATGGGTGTGGCATGCCCATACACTATCCCCCTGCGCTCCCCCCACTTATGGCACATGAACCAAAAAAGATTCGCCATCGCTGGTCTAGGGTGACAAAGTAGGAATTATTAGGCCTATCAGAGGGAGAAAGGGAATCACAGGAGGAAAATGACTTTTGTTGATTAAAGAAGATAAGGACAGTTCTAAATGGTGTTGGAAAGAATCTAGACCTGGTTTTTGGAAGCAGGAATTTATACATACTGTATCTTGCTAAGCTTAGTTAAGCTGATTGGCTAAGCTGCTAAAATTGAGAAACATTGTTCTGCTCTATCCCAATAAATAGCATACCTGGAATCTCTGCCATGCTTGCTTCCTTGCTGTCCCCCCTTTGAAAGTAATCAGTCTGCAGAGTTCTTGGTTATCTGAAAATTGTGCTGTCCCAGAGTACAGTCTCTAAGAGACAACTGGCACCACAGACAAGCGTGTAAAGCAATATTTAATTTCCTAAGACACATAACATCAAAGAGGAAGCTGGATGGTGCTGAACTTAGAACAAAAGGATTGGATCCAGAGAGAAAATGAAAGCCAATAATCAGTAGGTAGATTCCTCTAGAGTGAAGTCCTAGTCAAAGGAAAATAACATTGAAAGGACTATAGGCATCTTGGAGGGACTAAAATGCCAAGCTGGCTGCAACTGGGTTAGGAAAACCTCACCCACTTTTCATCTCATACAACACACTAATTTTACCACTGCGACTATCCGGATCCCTCCTACATCTTGGAGCACATTACAGAATCAAAGAAACTAAGCTGTTATATATTCAGCTTGCTTACTGCTGCTGGCAAATTGTCACCATCCCGGGTAAACTGGACAGTAAACATGACCAGATAAGCTAATTCTATTTTATCATGAGGCTACATTAATAGAATCTTGAGAGTTTGAAAGTGCAAATATCTCCCAGTCTGCCTGATCCATTAGAGTGGGTCCTTCCTAAGTTTCTTTCTCTGACCATTAAGCCATTGGGGGCTCTGACTCTCTTCTCTGATTGTTCCCTTGGCAGCATCTCTTCCTCGGTCCCTCAAAATCATTCTAACACACCATTACATAGGTGTACGTGATTTATTAATTTGGTTGTTTGTTTGAGTTCTATATCCATCCACTTCAGTAAATGATTCTGGGCAGATTACAATTCAAAACATATATTACTCTTAAATTTTTTAAAAACATTTTAAAATGATAAAAATAGCAAAAAAAAAAAAACCAATCAAAATAGTAGAGATTAAAACGTCTAATTCAAAGTAGGCAAAGAGCAAGCTATCTGGGCCATTAACAATATAGGCAGATAGACAGGTTTTTAGGGCCTTATGAAAGACTAACAGAATTGGGGCTATTCTAATCTCCAAACAGAGAATGATCCACAGGGCAGGATCTAGAGGTGGGTTGCTCCCAGTTCAGTCTGGATCAGGCAAATTGGTAGTAGCAGTAGCTCTGCCCACCTGCCTGGACGCTTCTGCACATGTGTAGAAGTGTCACATGAGCGTGTGCGTTTGTGCGCCTGAACCGGAAGTTTAAAAAATGGCAATCCATCACTCGCAGGATCTGTTATGATCCTGCCAGTGGTGCTCACTTTGTACTCCTCACCAGTCAATATTCTTTGGTTGATGGCATCTGCATCATTCCCACAATTAATGCTTTCTGGAGCCCTGGAAAATTCTTACCAAAGAGGCTCTGCCCTTCCGTTCTGCTAGTTATTCCTGTTGACATAAAAGCAAAAGAAAATGCTATCAGCAAACTTCTTACTTTTAATTTCACTTCATGTTCCTCTATGGCACCGGTGACAAACTTGCGATGTCATGTCATCGTCATGTGACATATCATGACCTTTCCCCCCTTCGCTAAAATGGGTGTGGTGTGGCCAACATTTGATGCATCCGGCCCATGGGTCATGGGTAAAACAACCCTGCTCTATGGTAAAGGGAGAAGAAACTGATTGTCTAATCAGCTGTTTAGGTGCTTCAGTGAGAACATCCAGACTCATCAAGTACCCACTCTTAGAAATTAATGTGATTCTTAAAACAGTAGCATTCCTCCCTCCCAAGGGAAAAGTTGCTGAATAAAGTGTCACAGTCCTGAGTTATTTATTTATTTATTTGATTTACATCACTTGCTTTGGGGAAATTGCTTTGTATTTCTGTCTTATTCTCACAACAACCATCCTGAAAGATATGATGGGCTGAATGGTTTCCTGACAGTTAGAAAAAATAATCAGTGGAATGATTTGCCTCCAGAAGCCATGGATGCTCCAACACTGGAACTTTTTAAGAAGAGATTGGACAACCATTTGTCTGAAATGGTATAGGGTTTCTTGCCTGAGCAGTGGGTGGGACTAGAAAGCCTCCAAGGTCCCTTCCAACTCTGTTATCCTGTTTCTGTTTCCTGACCTAAGACACTTGGCTGAGTATGGACATGGTCTTGAATCTTTCTTTCCTTCTAACCTAGGACTGTCAAAATCCCAACCTGTGAGCTGGATGCCTCATGCACTGGCCATGCCCACTCCCGGTTTAGCAAAGGGGGAAAAAAGTCCGGATATGTCACGTGACACTGCCATGCCGATGTGAATTTGACACCACTGTTCTAACCATTTCCTGATTAATATCTGTCTGTTACCTCTAGACGTTTCTCAAGGGTAGCTGTGCTATTTGGGTTTTTTAGCAGCAGTAAGCAGCTGCTGCTGGAGAAACAAATCTTCCAAAATTAAAGGATTCTGTATATGCATTTTTCCCTGAAATATCATGGTGATGAGTTATACAATACAATACAATACAATAGTAGAGTTGGAAGGGACCTTGGAGGTCTTCTAGTCCAACCCCCTGCCTAGGCAGGAAACCCTATACTGTTTCAGTCAAATGGCTATCCAACATCTTCTTAAAGACTTCCAGTGTTGGGGCATTCACAACTTCTGAAGGCAATCTATTCCACTGATTAATTGTTCTAACTGTCAGGAAGTTTCTCCTCAGTTCTAAGTTGCTTCTCTCCTTTATTAGTTTCCACCCATTGCTTCTTGTTCTACCCTCAGGTCCCTTGGAAAATAGTTTGACCCCCTCTTCTTTGTGGCAATCCCTGAGATATTGGAACACTGCTATCATGTCTCTCCTAGTCCTTCTTTCTGCAAATTTGATGAGTTCTCCATTTATTGCCTCATCCAAATCATTGATGAAGATGTTGAAGAGTACTGGGTCCAAAATAGAGCCTTGTGGTACTCCACTGCATACCTCCCTCCATGTAGATGCAGTTCCATTGAGGACTACACGTTGAGTGCGGTTGGTCAGCCAGTTATGAATCCATCTGGTGGTGATGCTGTCCAACCCATATTCTTCTACTTTAGCTAGTAGTAGGTTATGGTCTACCTTATCAAATGCCTTACTGAAGTCCAAGTAAACTAGATCGATGGCATTCCTCTGGTCCACTAATTTTGTCACTTTGTCAAAGAATGTAATAAGATTAGTCTGGCATGATCTGTTTTTGACAAACCCATGTTGGCTTTTGGCTATTACTTTGTTTGCTTCTAGGTGTTTGCTAATTCATTGCTTGATACACATCCAACCATTTATAATAAAAGTAGTGAAGTTCCAGCCCACATTTCCCTGTGTACAAATAGGATAGAGAATTTTAAGAGCTGTCCAAAAATACATGTGCAAATAATTGCATGTATTACTCTGCAGAACACAGATACACACACTGGAATATGGAAACCTGTATTTAGGATTCAGAGTAATATATGCATTTGTGAGAAAAGGTATTTGGAAAGAGGTGCACAATCACAAATCCCCCCCTTCCATTTCCCTAAGTCTCTGAATACCTCGAGCAATCCTAATATTTACTAACAACCATTCCTTCCAGACACTTTCTTTCAACTGTTTTCATTTTGGAAGTGAATGTGGCATGTGCGCCAACTCCTTAATGGATTTAATTGTGTTTTTCCTCCACTGTGACAAGAGTATTTTAGTTGTATTGCATGAAAACTAGACTGGCAACACTTCAGTCTTTTTTTTTTTTCTATTTAATTTTTATTTTCATTTTTCACTGCTTCTTAACTCAGCGCCTCATCCAGTGTTTTATACTACCAGTAGTTCTAAAAATAATTTGAATCAATACAGGTGACTTGTTTTCAATAGCCCCATATTGACTATGTCCAGAGATGGGTTCCTATGAATTTGGACCGGTTCAGCCGAGTAGTTAGTAACTTGGCCTAGAACCCCCAAACCAGTTCTACCATTGGTGGCGCCATCTTGATTTTGGGTTCTGCACATGCGCAGAACAATCTTCATTGCAAAAATATAAATTTTTCCCCTTTTCTAATGAGCGCATGCGCAGACCTTTTTAGGTGCAAAATATTTTGCACGCCGAACTAGCAGTAATGCCGGCAGCATTTTATGTACAAAAATAAACTTGATTAAATTTATATTTATCAAACTATCTGATTTTCTACTTTTCCAGTTTTCTGACCAATTTTTAGCTAGATTGGCAACTTTGGCATTCACTTCCTTGGCAAAGCATATCAGGTTATCTGGCAGGACAAAAAAAAAGCACATTTTCCACGGGGACTTGCAGGGTAGATACTAGACAGATGTGCCTGATTTCACTGTCTACTCTGGAAAGGATGGCTGGCTGGTCTATTCACAGAAGATTCATCTGAAGCCTTCTGAAATAAAATGTTCAAAAATATAATATTCACAATTAAGATTTTTTTAATAAATTGCCTTGTTAATCCATATAGTGTATGCATGTTGGAAAATGTCTAGGCTTAATTAGTGTACTTGATGATTATGTTTATTTCCTGATGTACTCACTGATTAAGCATTGTCCATACACTGTAGCTTGAAGCTGCATCCGTCTATAAAGTAGCACCTTGTTTTGTAACTGGAGATTCAAAATGCAAATAGATCAACTTACGTAAAATTAAATTAGCTCTAATAGAACCCATTTGGCTTGAGCAGCTGGTGTCACTTTATAAACAGAGTTCTCTTGTTATGAGAAATAAAAGGCTTCTGTTGACAGATGCTTATATACTTTTAAATGACACATACACAGGCGAAAAAAATCCCTCAAGTAATGTTTAAGAATGAGCCTTCAGGAAATGAATACCAGAAAATAGTGAATGGAGTTTTATAGCTTTGAAACTCAGGAACAGCTAACAGTGGAGGCTTTCAAGAAGAGACTAGCAATCATTTGTCTGAAATGGTATAATGCCTTCTGTTTGACAAGGGGGTTAGACTATATGACCTCCAAAGTCCCTCTAAGTGTTATTCTATTTTCTGTTCTATGCAATATACCTAAAGATTCAGTTAGAGATTATAGAGATTATAGGTAGCTACCTTCTCAATTATTTCCTCCTATTTATGGTAATTTGTAGGGGATATTTAGGGACAGAAATGATAACAATATGCAAGGTGACATAATCACACAAATATGATAACTTACATCCTTGATGCAAGGAATGTAATTATAGCATTTGCATTCCTATTACCCTTTTGGTATGAATGCAGTTTATATAGAAGCTGTTCCAATTTTTCAATTTACTTTCAAGAGTTTGGGGATATTCCCCCTGAAATCTTATGAATTTAAAAGAGAGAACAAACTAAGTTTCTACATCACCTCATTCAACCTTTCTTTTTAGTTTATCACATGAATTTCCTGCGAGAATTTAGGTATCTTATAGAATTTGGAAATCTCATGAAATTTCATCTATTTAAAAAAAATCTTTTAGACTTTTATCCCAACTATTTCTTCATATACAACTCAGGGTGGGCAACATACTAATACTCCTTCTTTCTCCACCTATTTTCACCAAAACAACAAGTTTGTGAGGTGGGTTGGCCTGAAAAAGAGTGATTGGCCCAAAGTCACCCAGTTGGTTTTAATGCCTAAGGTGGGACTAGAACTCATGGTCTCCTGTTTTCTATGCCAGCACCTTAACTACTCCACCAAACCAGAATTTGGAACCTTGCTGTTCTTTCCAGAGATGTATACTGCAACTATTGGATGTCTAGGGATGCCATGCTTTGTCTAGATGTATCACATAAGGCCAGTGGTTCTCAACCTGTGGGTCGGGACCCCTTTGGGGGTCGAATGACCCTTTCACAGGGGTCGCCTAAGACCATCGGAAAACACATATTTTCGATGGTCTTAGGAACCGAGACACCAATTTTATTGTTGGGAGTCACCACAACGTGTGGAACTGTATTAAAGGCTTGCGGCATTGGGAAGGTTGAGAACCACCGCATAAGGTCTTATGTGGATTAATCTGACTCCTAGAAATAATACGAAGCATAGCTATGCCCATGTACTGTCACTGTCAGTGGAAAGATTTCCTTGCTACCGCCACCAGTAGAGTCTGTACCATGCTATTTGTATATAATTGGAAAATGTACCTCTCTTGGCTTTCAGATATTGCAAAAATAAAAATCATGAAAGTAGTAGTCTGTAAAGGCTCTTGCATAAATAGGAAGGCTGCTCACCATGGGCTAAGCCAAACATCCATTTGTTTATTTGTGCTTTAATGTTTTGAGCAAAACCACCAAATTGTGGCCGTACAATAAACCATGATTAAACAAAGAAAGATTTAGAACGATGTGTAAAATATGCCATGGTTGGTACAGTTGCTAGGCAGAATATTGTCAAGGGTGAAAAACAAAACAAAACCCTAATCTATGAAATAACATTTCAGAAGGGACTCAGTTAAGAATATATTAACATCTCTGACTATATATATATATACCTTACACGGGAAACCTTACACGGGAAAAGACCCGAATACAACAAAACCAGCATACCTACACCCGTGAAAATCTACGAAAACAAATATATATAGAGTGGGGTAGGGAGTTGCAGGAAGAAAGTACGAAAAGAATACTTAGTAAATTATATGTGGCCACTTATGCCTAACTCTGCATCTAAAATGTTTAAGTGTGGAAACATGCAGACAAATTGGGTTTCATTCATTCACAGAGTTTTCATACAATTGAAAGCATACGCATATGCTAATAGAGTTGAATCAGAATGCAGTTTACTTTTCTGATGCTTTCTCTGTGGACTCTCCATTTTAAGCCCAGAGAAAGGAAAAATAGCCAACAGTCATTCTAGGCTGAAATGAAAACAGCCAAAATCATTCTACCATAAAGCAAAAGGACAATACAGAGCAAGCAAACTAAATCCAAATGTGTTTAAATTGCTGCTGTTGTTTGCATGGCTTTTTCTAATGGTCTCTACAGCGATGGGGAACAAATAATGAAAATAAGGGCAAGGTTCCAAGAGATCGCGGAGCTTTAACACTTTTTTTGTCTAAGTTTTTATACATTTCGGTGAGCCACACTGTGTGTCATGCAAAGTGGAGAGATGGCTCACTCCCTAACCATGTATAGCCTTTTCACTGATGGGAAACAATGAACCCAAATGGGCAATTTGTCTGTTCTTTGTCTCAAGCTGCTTTGAAATGTGCATTGAATTATACTCATTGGCAGTGGGGTAAGGTGCTGAAACTGGCTAAGGAGCATGGGTGAAAAGAACTAAATAACACCATTTGGACTTGTGAGACGGCATGAAAATCCAGTGTGGTCTATGTGCTTGTGTTTGTGCTAGCTAGCTGGACAATGCTTTGTCCAGCTAAAAACCTGAATTCTGTTCCTTTCCCCTAAATTGTCACAAAATTCCATGGAGTTTTAAAACTGGCAAAGCAAATATCAATGCAATCACCAAACAATTCTGGCATACTTTTAATATAAAAGTACATCTTATTCTTTTTTCTTCTTCACTGCTGACACAAATAGTGTCTCTAGTGCTTATTTCTAGAAATACGTAATTATTGTTGGATTTTGCTGGAGATATTTCTTCTAGAAATGAGACCAATTAAAAAGCTGGGTTTGTTTTTTTTAATGCAAACTTTTTCATGCTCTTCAGTTTCAGCAATATTTCAGAAGAGCACTTCAAATAAGCAAGTGTTCAAAGGAAGGAAATTAGCATGTATACATGTTTCACTCTTATTAATTAATCCAACAATCTATAATAATACCGATTTCATTGATATAGAATAATGTAACCCCTTGCAAATTTCTTCAATCATTATGCAATTAACTTTAATAATGGTATTATGGTAAACCATAGTGTAAGTATAATGAGAATAATACGATAATAAAATGGTGCCATTCTTCTATATTAAGAACTATAAGAAAGCTAACATTTTTGGATAAAGGTAATTGAATCGATATAATTTTACAATTTTAATGTAAATTTAGGATATCCATAATTGTTCTTTGGGTTTCTGTTTTTTGAAAGTATATTTGTAGAAAAAAGAGCAAAACATATTTTAATACATATGACATGTGCACCTAGTGGCAGTCTGTCCGTTAGAGCAAATGTGTAATGTAGGATCCTGGCAATTCTGGAATGTTTATGTATTGGATTCTTAAGTTATTGCATTGCTAGAAATTCTAGAGGAATTAAAGAAATTCTGAATTCTTTGTTTAGTAGCGATGTAAGGGATTCTTCAGCAGGAGAAGAATCAGGCTCCATGACATTACGAAACAAAGGTTGGGCATCCTGATTTTTTTGAGTTTAATGTACCCATAATGTTTATGCTGGTGAAATGTTTTTATTTTAATATTTTTATGTTATTTTAAAATATTTGAATAACAGATTTCAGTGTCAATGTTGGGAAACTATTAGCGAGGCAAGGAAGAGGGATCAAGCGGGGAGTTAGCCTTGAGTCTTGCACAGCCATAAAAGATTTAGAACTGACCTCCTACTCCCCTCCCACACACACCAATGTTCTATGGATCTCTTGGGTTTGTTCCCAAGAGAAGGCAAACATCTGGCACAGGGCTGTATTATAAGTAGAATGAAATAAAGTCATCAACTTCCAGCCTTTATGTGTGAATCTGGTTGCTTGTGCATGACAGTCACAGACATTAGTTTTTAAAATGATTTGGTAAACCATAGTTGCCAAGTTGTCAATTTGAACAGGGGTGGGCTTCAAACATTTTTAGCAAGGGGTTCTCTGCCTGGTTGCTGGGTCGGCGTGGCCATCCTGCAGCATGGCAGGGGGTGAGTTTTTACCCTCCCTGGGTTCTGGAGGTTTTCCTCAAGCCTCTGCGAGGGCAAAAATGACCTCTCCAGGCTCTGGTGGCCCTCTGTGGGCCAGAAACCAACCCGTTTCCAGCCTTCCCCAACATCCAGTAGGGCCATTTTTCGCCCTCCCTGAACCTCCATATGCGCCCTGCACTTACCTGCATCCAAAATGGGCCACATGGGGACTCCTGGCAGGGCCAGTCAGGAGTAGAATTTGGGGGTTCTCCGAACTGCACAGAATCTTAGCTAGAGGTTCTCCCAAACCTCTGCAAACCTCAACAGCCCACCCCTGAATTTAAATTATCCTAACTGAACTTTTTTTACCCTCCATTTTATTTCTGGAGCTAGCGAGATTTTTTAAAAATTGTTTCAGAGGCTAAATATAGAGTAGTTTATTCATACTCGTTTCAGTGTACTTTTCTTAGTTAACACCAGAACTTTATCCACCATATTTGAAGCAGGTTTGGCTTTCCAATATTTGCCTTATATTCTCTCTCTCAAATGCTACATTTTTATTCAAGGCAACTCTTTGTAGTCTGCGTTGTGTGGGATTCAAGGTAAGTTTGTATATACAGATAGTCCTCGACTTAAGACCAATTGAGCACAACATTTATATTGCTAAGTGAGACATTTGTTAAGACATTGTATGGCCTTTCTTGCCACAGTTGTTAAGTGAATCACTTCAGTTGTTCAATTATAACATTGCTGTTACGTGAATATGGCTTCCCCATTGATTTTGCTTGTCAGAAGGTCACAAAAGTGGATAACATGACCCTAGGAGGCTGCAACTGTCATAAATGTGAACCAGTTGAAAATGTCTGAGTTTTGGACATGTGACCATGGAGATGCTGCAATAGTCATAAGTGTGAAAAATGGTCATAAAACACTTTTTAAGGGCTGATGTAACTTTGAATGGTCACTAAATGAACTATTTTAAGTCGAGGGCTACCTTTGTCAGAAAATAAGTTATTATCAAACCAGACTGAAATTTAAATTAGTAGTAAATCCATTCAACCGATGGCTACTCTTTATGAACTCTGAAAAGAATTGATCTGTTACAAGCAGTGAGGCATCAAGTTTGTTTTTACAAACTTTGGCTATAATCAGAGGTGGTATTCAGCCGTTTCAGACTTGTTCAGGCGAAACTTTTGAGTAGTTTGGGGAACCAGCAAATACCACCTCTGGTTGGCTTCGCCCTCCCGCCCCCGTCATTCCCTGTTTGTTTGTTTGTTTGTTTGGATTTATATGCCGCCCTTCTCCAAAACGACTCAGGGCAGCGTACAACATAAAAAAACACACATCCCAAAAGTAAAAAAAAAAAAATTAAATCCATATCCCAAAAAACAAACCAAATTTAAAAGACAATACATTTTAAATAAATTAAAATTAACAGGCCAGGCCGGCTTGCTGGAAAAGCCAACTTTTTAGGGCACATCAGAAGGACTGGAGGTCAGGGATTATGCGAAGCTCCGGGGGAAGCTCATTCCAGAGGGAAGGCGCTCCCACAGAGAAGGCTCTCCCCCTGGGGGGCACCAGCCGACACTGTCTGGCCGACGGCACCCTGAGGAGGCCAACTCTGTGGGATCGCACTGGACAGTGGGAGTCTACTGGTGGCAGTAGGTGGTCTCGCAGGTACCCTGGGCCTAAGCCATGGAGCGCTTTAAAGGTCATAATTAATACCTTGAATCGCACCCGGAAAACAACCAACAACCAGTGCAGGCCGCCTAAAAGGGGTGTAACATGGGAGCACCTAGGTGACAACAACCATGACAACCCACACGGCTGCATTCTGGACCAGCTGAAGCCTCCGGGTGCTCTTCAAGGGCAGCCCCATGTATAGGCAGTCCTATATTACCTTGCTTTTTAGCTCAGCTGATTTGCATGGCAGAGCGGATTGCCGCGCCTCAGCTGACTACAGCTCAACTCACCAGCACTGATACCATGGGCAATCTTTGAATGCTGCACTCATGTGCATGCGAAGCATGTCCGTGCGCTAAGCGTGTGTGTGCTAAGCGCATGTGTGCACAAAGCACGCTGTCATAGAACCAGTAGGAAAAGATTTGGAATCCCACCACTGGCTATAATATTAATGCTTAAACCAAGGGAAACAATGATGAAGAAAACCCTAGTTCCTGTTTTTATACAGTAGCCCAGAAAAGAGATTAATGTAAGGAATTATGGAACACCAAGAAAGTTTATATGACTATGGAGTGGAATGGAGAGATAGTTGATCCTGGAGAAAAAAATATTTCAGGAAACTCTTGGGAAATTCTTATTTTAAATTCTGTAATTTAAAGAAAACACTGATTAACATTACACATATTATTAGGTCAAAATTAATTGTAAATACTATTTGTACAATAAATATGTTGGCTTGACCTAACCAGCATTTTTGCAATTCTTTCAGCCATTCATATATGCTTCCAGTTCTTTTTTGAGAATCAATATGGTTTCAATTACCTATGTAGTTTAAAACCACTGACCACTGATTCGCCATGTTCTCTTTGCTGTAATTATCTTGGTAATGTGAACAATGCATGCAAACATTCATATTAAATATTTTCTTAAGAAGATACTGGATAAATGTTGGTACTCCTGGGCATTAAGAAATGACATCCCTAGATCACACACACCTACACACATGCGCACACACAACTACACACAGACACACACACACACACACTTTCTCTCTCAGACAAAAGGAGTTGTCATATTTAATGGTGTGTGTGAACATTTGTGTGTGGTTGTGTATGTATGAAGATAGATAGATAGATAGATAGATAGATAGATAGATAGATGGATGGATGGATGGATGGATGGATGGATGGATGGATGGATGGATATCACCATTATAGAATAGTAAGTCATGTTTTGCTATTTTCAGCAGATGTAAATTATGTTTAATAATTTAACACCATTCAATTAGATTTCTTCTTTCTTTGTATACATTTCTATAGACATATTCTTTTATTTGTTTGTTTGACTATTTCTGTCTTGCCTGATCCTAAACAAGTGTGAAAAGCCAGAAAAGTTGAATCTACCATAAGATCTAAAACATTGCAAACACAATTCCGGTAGGTTCAAAGAGATTTTCATTCATTCATATAAGTGGAAGACAGATGATTTCTATTTCTCCTTCTGTGAGTTCAAGTTCCACTTTAGTCATGAAAGTCAGCTGGGTGATCTTGGGCAGTCACTCTCTCTTCCAGTCCACCTCACATGGTTATTGTTATGAGGAAAATAGGAAGAAGAAGATGTGTTGGATATGTTCACCACCTTGAATTATTTGTAAAAATAATACAGGCAGGATACAAACAAAAATAGAATTCTTGTTCCTGCAAATTCATAAGACCTTTCCTGAGGTTTGCAGGGAACTCTACCCTGTTTTCTCTGTTTCTTGGAATTGGAGTTTTTACTTCAGAAGATGTGAAAATCTAATGGCAAAAAGTGAAGAAGAACTAAAGAGCCTCTTGATGCAGGTGAAGAAGGAGAGTGCAAAAGTTGGCTTGAAACTCAACATTAAGAAAACTAAGATCATGGCATCCGGCCGTCCTGGCAAATAGATGGGAAAGAAATAGAGGTATTTTCCTGGGCTCCAAGATCACTGCAGATGGGGACTGCAACCAAGAATTTAAAAGATGCTCCTAGGAAAGAAAGCTATGGCAAATCTGGACAGGATACTAAAAAGCAGACACATCATCCTGCCAACAAAACTGTGTATAGTCAATGCTATGGTTTTCCCAGTTGCAATGTATGGCTGTGAAAGTTGGACCATAAGAAAGGCTGAGCACCAAAGAATTGAGGCCTTTGAACTATGGTGCTGGAGAAGACTCCTGTGAGTCCCTTGGACTGCAAGGCGATGAAACCAGTCAGTCCTAGAGGAGCTCAACCCTTACTGCTCTTTAGAAGGCCAGATCCTGAAGATGAAACTCAAATACTTTGGCCACCTAATGAGAAGGAAGGACTCACTGGAGAAGAGCCTAATGCTGGGAACAATTGAGGGCAAAAGAAGGGGATGACAGAAAATGAAGTGGCTGGGTAGAATCACTGAAGTAGTAGGCGTGAGTTTAAATAAACTCCAGAGGATGGTAGAGGACAGGAAGGCCTGGAGGAACATTGTCCATGGAGGAACGTTGTCCATGGGCAAATTAAAATAATTCAGTCAGGCTCTATTTTTACCAGAAAAAAAGGAAAAAGAAAGCATAAATTAGAAATGTTTTATAAACCTATTCAAAACAGTTTGAGATCAAAACAGCCTATGTCTCTTAAGAATTCTGTTTCAAGCGTGGAATAAAACACTTTTGAGTGGCATCATTTTGCATATACTCTACTTCTTTGAGAATGCTGATCAGACAACAGAGGGCTTGAGCAAAGGAACAGATATTTAAGGGCATATGACTCAGTGAAGAACCATGTTGTATTTGAGACTGCTTTAGAGAGAGAGGACCAGTGGTGCCAAGAGGGGGCACTGGGTGGCTATAAATGTTGCTATGTAAACTGGAGATTTGTGGGTGACGAGAGCTTCATTAGCCACCAACCTGGCTAGATAGCTACTTGTTTATTATTTCTTCATAACTAGTGATCTAGTGGATGGAGTACTCAGGCCTAAAGAAAGGGATATTCAGAGAGCAGATACAATCAGGATTTTCTGGAAAGAATGGGTGAAATGGCCCCGAGGCTTGATTTGAATATATCTTCTCATGCAGGAGAGTTCCCATTCACATGCTGTAAATAAGCATTGGGAAGAGGTTCTTCCTTTGGCACTAGTGAAAATGGGTAGTTCTTTCTTTGCCCATTTTGACTGTTCTGCTCACTTAGCTACATGGAAGAATCTCTCCTTTCAGTGAATTCATAACTAGTGCTAAGAGTGACATGGAGTAACCATCAGGCAACTCAATGCTTTAAAGCAGGGCAGACTGCTGGTCTTGGATAACATATTATGGAAAAAAAATCTGACTTGAGTTTGAAAATCCATGCTATGCCATTTACACACACGGAAAGATATGGGTTAGTAGGGTCAAAGACACAAAGCAACTACTTGCAAGCTTCCTTGCTATTAACAGCAGGTTAATACATCTGATTGCCTCCATTAAATCTCCCCTAGGCTACCTTTGGCACCTTTCTCAAGAAGGAAGGAAGCAGTGCAGGCAACAGGTACCACAGAAGCATGCATTTTTCTTAGGACAATCCAGGCAAGCTTCAAGTCTAACACTTCATACTCCTGCCTGAAGGGATTACTGGTGTCCATCATGCACACTAGTGAGAATGAATGCAATGATTAAGAAGTCTGTGCAGGTGTCAACAGCAGCTTTCTCCTTTGATCAGAATGTTAAAAATAGTGTCACATCATAAACTATTCCTTTGGTCCATGATGTGACATTACAGCCCACATACAAAGAGGTGCAGCTTGCAATATGGCACCACAATACTGCCTTTGTCATTCTGCCCTCTTGCCCCATGAGCTTCCCTGGAAGTTTGTCAGTGTGGACAAGTGGTGGGATATGACTGGTATGCCCCGGTATTGGCGTACCAGTGCCTGCTGGGAGCATCAGGTACCGTTCCAGTATGGTACTCTGGAGGGCCCACCCATCCACCCCCCCTTACCTGTATTTGAACCGATCGGGGCTTCCACATACGGCACCTGTGCGATGCTCCACTGAGCAGCTGGAGTGTCATGGAGCATCGTGGTTGGTAAGTACGCATGTGTGCGCTGCGCGTATGCTGCGTGTGTGCATGTGGTAGACGCCCGGCTCCCTTGCACCGTACCAGTTGCAACAAGATCCTGAACCCAACGCTGCTGTGGACACTAGGACCTCCTGTACTACAGGGTTCTAATGCAAGACAGGGCTCTTCATATCAAGTCGCTGGACTTATTGTAGTTCTCACAAAGTCATTTGACTAGGTGGCTGAGGATATAGAAAGTATGTTTGTCGGTTGGACACTCGAGAAGCCAACTTCAGCTAGTTGCTACATGGTCATAGATATTGGGTTAAACGACAAAAGCATGAAGTACAGTTTATGAGCATTAGAGATAATGACCACAAACTGCTTCTGTTCATGAAGGATGACTTTTGCCTGGACAAATTACAAGGCAAGCATTGTAAAATTATTCATTATTTTCACCAGAATATAAAGAAAAAGATAAGTTCAGGACAATTTCCCTTTACCCTAACAACAATCTCTCTCTCTCAAAAAAAGCCACCTGGTAGATTCTATCCACCTGTTCAAGCAGCTGCAGGAACTGAATAACAAGAGATAAAAACTTATCATCAAGCAATTTTTGCACTTCAGCTATTAATCTTGCAGTAAATTTCTTAAACACAAAGGCTAGAATGATTAGAGTTGAGTTAACTTCAAGAAAATCTGCATTTTGAGGATGATAGGTAGGGCATGGAAATCAGAGAAACCTCTTGTCTCCACTTGTTTCTGTTCAACCTAGTATGTTCAAGCAGAGTGGGGTGTTCTCCAGGTCCCTTTCATTAAACGTTGACATTTTGTGCAAGCTAAGAAGAATGCCTTCTGGTGGTGGTTCCCACCCTTCGAAATAGCATCCCCCTGGAGATAAGGATGATGCTTTTTCTCCTGAGGTTCCAGAAAGTTTTGAAAATCTGGCTTTGGTCCCAAGTCTGGAGTTGATAGTTATGATCTCTTCAATAAACCCTATTTTATTTTTAATGTTCTTGCTTATTAAATGAGTGTAGTCTGGGCTATCCTTTTGATTTATTTTTATGCTTTTTAAAGTTTTGTATGCCACCAAAGGTTAGCTGTCTAATATAAATGAATGAATGAATGAATGAATGAATGAATGAATAAATAAATAAATAAATAAATAGTATTTAGCAATAGCACTTAGACTTTTATATTGCTTCACAGTGCTTTACAGCCCTTTCTAAGTGGTTTATAGAGTCAGCATATTGCCTCTAACAGTCTGGGTCCTCATTTTAGCAACCTCGGAAGCATGGAAGACTAAGTCAACCTTGAGCCGGTCAAAATTGCACTCTTGGCAGTTGAGCAATGAATTAGCCCGAAATACTGAATTCTAACCACGGCTAAATTGAAATAAACAAATAATAGTTTTAAAAAATACAACCTTGGTAATCTACTTTCACTCAAACGCATTATTTTGAAGCTGTTGAGCAAACTGTTCTGCTTGTTATTCAGGAGCATTGTCAACTGAAAGAGCTCCTAGTTTTGGAAAATGGTTTAGAGCAAAAGATGATAAATTATGCCATGTCCAGGGAAGAGAACTGGAATATGAAACCGAAACTTCACACCAACAATGGAAGCAGCTATGACTTGTCTGATTGTGGTAGTTACAAATTAGTGGGAAATGTATGAAAATCAAACATGTCCTCCTTAAATAAGCAGGACACAGTTTTAAAAAAAACAAAATAAATCACTAAAGCACCCTCATCTCTACTTAACGGTAAGATACCGCCTAAATTATTTTGCAATGCAGTTAGTCCTCGACTTACAACCACTCATTTAGTGACCATTTGAAGTTACAATGGCACTGAAAAAAAGACTTAGGACCAATTTTTACACTTAAAATAATTGCAGCATCCCCACAGTCATGTGGCCAAAATTCAGGTGCTTGGCAACTGGCATGGATTTATGACAGTTGCACTATCCCTGGATCATGTGATCACAATTTCTAACCTGCCCAGCCAATTTCTAACAAGCAACCAAAATGGGAAAAGCCCAGATTTGTTTAAAGACTACATGATTCACTCAACAGCACCACAGATTTTCCTAACAACTGTGGCAAAAAGGTCACAATTGCTAATTAAAACTTACTTAGCAACTGCCTTGCCTAGTAATGACAATTTTGTGCTCAGTTGTGGCTGATCGTATTTTGTGAAGCTCTTGCATCCACCCTTTCCCTAGTCCCAATATTATATGGACCTTGGCCACAAAGGTTGATTACCTCTATGGTTCTTGTAAAAGTTGATTTTGTGTGTTGATTCTTATTTAGGAACTCTGAGTGTAAAGTGACTTATTACATTGAACGGATGATATAACTTTCGGGTTCTAATAATCTCCCAGGCTCGCTTTAGTGCTACGATAATCTCGTAGCCTCTCACACTTCTGCAGATGCTCCAAAATACTTAAGCCTGACATACTTTTCTGTTCTGACTCCCCTTCCTCCTTTGCCCACACAGAACACACTCTGGAACAGTACAAGGGAACAAGGTTTATTGCACAAACAAACAGAAGGTTCCGTGGCAGTAAACCACCAAGACAAAACTCACAAAAACAAAGCACGAAAGCAGCTATCCAGCTTGCTAGAATTCCAGACTAGAACTTCTGGCATAAGTCCTCTGTTGACTGCTGCAAAGGGCGTATGCACAGTCAACCCTTTTTATAACCTGGAGAGGAGCCTCCTGATCAGCAGCTGAGAGCTCTTATCACCGATAATTACGCCCACGCTCCTTGCGTCTATGGGCGCGGCGGTAACGAGCGTCCAGGAACTCCCTGCTCAGTTCTGACTCACTGTCTCGTGACTCCTCCCCGCTGCTCCAAGGCATGGCATCGGGAGCCCCCCTCCTCTGGCTCTCACTGCTGCTCCATGCCTCAGGCGCCTCCTGGTGGCCGACCAGACTCTCCGATCCCTGCTCAGCGTCAGAACCCTGTCCAGGATCCCCCATCTCCTCTGGAGCCGACTCATAGGGACCCTCACTCTCGGAGTCTGGTGGCAGCGGCAAAGGCGCCTGCTGGGCCACAACACTTTTCCATCCTATGTATTGTATCATCCCAAGGGACACCTACCTACAACATTGCAAAAGAACTAACAAAAAAAGCTTGGGCACCTTACGAGAGAAAACACACACTCCATAAACTCCCCACTGCAGTACCTTCAAAAAAAGTCAAAGACCTGTCTATAGATGAGGATGAAATCATGGCCTCATTTGATGTCACAGCCCTTTTCATATCCATATATCTGGAATTAGCTAAAGAATCTATAACAACATTGTTCTGCAGCACATCTGATTTAACCAAGTACATGTGGACTGAAATATACAGAAATATGATTCTTATCAACCTCTACTTTCAATTCGAAGGACAAACTTACTAGCAAATTAAAGATACATCTATGGGATAATGCTTTCAGGACTCACAGTAGAAGTCATAACGCAATGTCTGGATCAATAGCAACCCCACAACTACAACACAAAATATGGATCAGCTATGTAAATGACATCTTTACCATAGTAAAAAAGGACCAATTAGAGAACACCCACTTTTCTAATTTTATTTATTTATTTAGAAAATTTATATTTCTGCCCACTCGCACATGGCAAATCAAGGTGGTTTACAAGGACAGTTCATCAGGGAAGAGGAAAACACCATCTCACTAACCTTCCTGGGTACCCTGATCAGCAGAGACTCTATGATGTCAAACTAGAAACATAGGTATACCAAAAAACCACCAACGCTAACCAAGTATTCCAATACCAAAACAATAGCCCAACTTATCACAGTAGAAACTATGTAAGAACTCTATTCAGACAAGCAGAAACACACTATGGCAATCCTGAACATCAGAAATAGGAAGCAGATCAGCTGTACAACATCTTCCGACTAAATGAATGTCCATGCAACTTCATCAAAAAGTGCCTGACCACTCAACCCAATATAGCATAACCAACATGTTGCAAAAAGGATAACATTGCCATACATCAAAAACATCTCAGAAACCACCAACAGATTATTACAATCACATGGAATGTGCATAGCACACAAACCTGCACTCCAAACCCTCCTAAATATATCAAAATATTTATTTATATGCGCTCTACATGGAGCTGCCCCTGAAGATCATCTGGAAGCTTCATTTGGTGCAAAATGCAGCAGCCTGCGTGGTTTTGTGAAGACCTTGATGTGCACATGTAGCATTGATTGCCGATTTGGTTCTGGGTGCAATTCAAAGTGCTAGTTGTCACTTTAAAGCCCTTCAGGACTTGGGACCAAGTTTTCTGTGGGACTGTCTCTAGCCAGTCACATCTATCTGCCCCACTAGAGTAGGGAGGCAAGGAATGTTGTGGGTCCCATCCCCTAGGGAAATATACCTGGCAGGACCCAAAAGACATAGTGGCTTCCTGTCTTTGGAACATCATTCCCCCAGACATTAATTAGACTGGTCCCCACTCTAACACTCCTTTAGTAGCCACTGAAGACGTGGTTCTGTCAGAGGTCCTGGGAACCGAGAGTGGGATGGAACCCATTAAATGATTTGTATGAAAGTATGTTATCACTGGAATGGGGGCATGGGGTTTTTGCTCTGACCTTGTCCTGATAAAACCCCTTTTATTTAGTTTAAAGTGAATTCCTCTTCAGCAAAATCCCAGCCAACAGTCTTTCAAGAGATTTCACAACTATAGACCTTTATCAGACTTGGAGAGCTGCCAGGCTGATATCTTCCAAACGCCACTCTGTAGCAGACAATATTTGCAGGAAGTCAGGAACTGATCTTCACCCTAATGAATTGAATTAACTGTCTCCTGCAAACTCCACTCCCTTTTTGCTCCTCTTTATTTCCTATGGGAGGGATCATTCACCATCCACCTGTGGCTTTACTCCTGAGTTGACCCTTGTTCCTTAGCTGTTCCCTTCCCCTGGCAGCTCTGCGCATGGGCACACTGGGAACAGACTTCAGCTGTTCTTTGCCCCACTGATGTCCGACTCTGAAGGCAGCTGATAACTGTTAGGCAGCTCTGGCCCCATCTCTGTATCTGATGCCATTGGCAAGCCACAACAGGGTTATTATTTCACTAATTTATTATTTTATTATTTTTCTTTTTATTCTTTTTATTTCTTTTATATGGTTTTTATATCTGTGTAAGCCACCTTGAGTCATCGTGTGCGAGTAGGTGGCAATATACATTTTCTAAAATAAATAAATAAAAATAAATAAAACACCAAGCAGTCCCAGAAGAAAAAATAGGAATCATCCACACTACAGAGACTGTAACAGCCACTATGTAGGACAAGCAGGGAGAAGACTAGTAGAATGCATTCATGAACACCAACTAGCAGTCAAAAGACATGATGGAAACTCTTTAATTTCTCAACATATAGATAGACTTAACTATTGTTTCAACTGGGAAACTGTGACCATCCTAGATTAAGTCATGTCCAAAAACATGGACAATTTCTGAAAGCCTTTCTCTCAGACAATCAATAGACAAATAGACACAAACCTTTCTACATATTATACAAAAGAAACAAACAATGAGCCAAAAGAGGAACAAAAAGGTCAAAACACCATCCTACCAGCAATCAACATCCAGATGAGCATAGATGAACACCAAGATTAACATCAGACCAATAATCAAGAAGTAACAATACCGCAATCAAGGAATTGTTAAATAAGCTAATAGCAAACAGTCCAACCAAAGCATTTCCAAGATCACTACCACCAACACGGATAGGGCTAACCATTAGAGCAGTGATGGCGAACCTTTTTTGGCTCGCATGCCACAAGTGGGGGGAGCACAGGGGGGTCGTGTGCGGGCATACCGCACCCATAATGCAACACGCGACCCCCCTGTGTGCATGTGCGCACAACATGTGACACCCCCCCCATTTTACATGCTTTTTTCGCCTTCCCCAGGCTCCAGAGGCTTTATAGGAGCCTGGGGAGGGCGAAAAGAGCCTTCCCTGCCCCCCCCAGAGGCCCTCCGGAGGCTTCAGGGACCGTCCGGAGGCTTCCCTGAAGCCTTCGGAGCGCTTAAAACCACCCTCCAAGCAAACTGGAAGTGACTTCTGGATTGCTTGGAGGGTCGTTTTAAGCGCTCCGAAGGCGTCAGGGAAGCCTCTGGACGGTCCCTGAAGCCTTCGGAACACTTAAAACGACCCTCTGAGCAACCCGGAAGTCACTTCCGGTTTGCTCGGAGGGTGGTTTTAAGCGTTCCGAAGGCTTCAGGGGAGCCTCCGGACGGTCCCTGAAGCCTCTGGGGGGCGGGGAGGCTCTTTTTGCCCTCCCCAGGCTCCTATAAAGCCTCTGGAGCCTGGGGAAGGCGAAAAATAGATTTTAAAAAGGTGAACTCAGCTGGCCAGCGTGGGCATGTGTGTCATAGGTTCGCCATCACTGCATTAGAGTATACATTGAAAGCATACCCTATTCCTTACTAGCACTGATGATGTTACCTGGTTTGGATAATGAAACTTTTACAAGGAAACAACCAAGCTCAGAGAGCAGCAATGACCCCTGATTTCAACCCTGAGCTACAAATATTCTCTTTTATCATTTCTCAGGTTATGTTTGAATTTTGTGACTGGTGTAGCATAAATGTATTTATTTTTTGTTCTTTTTCAGTAATTCTCACATATTCCAATGCATGATACTTTTGCATCAATTGTTGCCGCCGCTTCTTCCTTATGATGGTCTAATTTAAAGTTCTTTCATACTAACCTTATAATATACCTCTTCTGTATAATTCATGAAGTGCGGGGATTTTAAGAATGAATGACTTCTTAAAGCTACTCAATAGTTATAGAAGCTATGCATTAATTTTTAACATATGACCAATTCTCATAATGTGTAAATCACTTCATGAAAAGCAGATCTTCTAATATTCCTTTGTTGTTTCTATCAGTTAAATATTTTCAAGAATTATGAGAATTTATAACATTGGCATGTTTGTTAACAATATCATAACAAAAAGAAATAAAACCAGTCCAATTTGCAAAAATTGAATCAAGAGCTTTTTTTTGGGGGGGGGTGTAAAAGGGAGCTGTAATTCAGTGTTAGATGTTAGAACCTTGCATTCAGAAGGTCTCAGGTTCAACAATTTCCAAAGAATTGAAATGAGTCCAAATGTAAAGGTAAAGGTTCCCTTGCATATGCATGCTAGTTGTTCCTAACTCTAGGGGGCAGTGCTCATCTTCATTCTAAGCCAAAGAGCCAGAGCTGTCCAAAGACATCTCCATGGTTATGTGGCCATCATGACTAAACACTGAAGGTGCACAGAACACTGTTGCCTTCCCAACAAAGTGGTCCCTATTTTTCTACTTGCATTTTTATATGCTTTCGAACTGCTAGGTTGGCAGAAGCTGGGACAAGTAACAGGAGCTCACTCCGTTACATGGTGGTAGGGATTTGAACCGTTGAACTGCCGACCTTCTGACTGACAAGCTCAGCATCTTAGCCACTGAACCACTGTACACATTATGAAATTGAAGGATCAATGTTGTGTCTTGTATGTTTTTTATTTTCTCCCTGAACTATCATGGATCCCATGTTCAATCTTATCTGTGCAAAAAGGTAGGAGTAATTATAAAGATAAATTGGTTTAACACCTAACATATTTTTTTCAAGCAGCTTCTTCTTTCCAGAGATATAGAAGACATGTAAAAATGTAGTGGCCTTTAATGTGAATTTTATGGATCAAAACTGTGCATTTAGAATTGTAAAGGGCTTCCATTGCTTATTGTGAAATATTGTGGAAGTTTTTGGAGAGGTATCATAGTCTTCATCTAGCTAGATTTTACTGTACAGGCCAAGAAATTTTCAGTAAGTTGCAAACATGAGCCCATAATGCAGAGATAACTTTTGGACTAAAATTTTGGCAGGAAAGGGGTTTTTCCTTCCTTTTTGTTTTTTATAACAATTTTGCAATGTTATTAATTTAGAAGGCGGATGACATTTTAGACACTTTTAGGAAGACAGATGAATAGAAATGACTAAAGCTCCATTAGTATGACCATGCTGCTGAAACCACCAGTGACATTAATGTCTTAATATCCATATTCTACTAAAACTCTCATTGTGTTTATCTGTGTCTTTTCATATCCTCAACTTAGCCCAAGTATACATTATACTGCAAAAAAAAAAGGGGGGGGAGGGTGAATCGGTGTATCTAAAATCCACTAATTTAAAAGAATGCATACGTCTGGGATCCATTAGTTCTGTGGAACTGAAATTGCCATGAAGTTCAGACCAGTTTTATTTGCAAAGTTGTGGCTGCTGAGGTATCCCTAAAATCATATCTCAAAGGATAACCCAGTGGGTCACAGGGTTGTCTAGTAACTTTAAAAAATTTAAATATAGGTAATGATAAATAAAACAGAGATAAAAGTATGGTGCTTTTTTTTTCCTACTCATTTTTTTACTACATGTTGGGGGGCGCCCTGTTGCTTCTGCTCTATGAGTTCCTGAAACATTATAAAATACCAGCCTCAATATTTATTTATTTAAGACATTTTACCCTTCTATTCCTGTATAAAATTCAAAGTACTTAAACTCTAAGAATAAACAGTTGGAATAACATAGCAATTACAATGTAACCTCTTTACACTCAAACCTTAAATAACAATAGAATTGGCAACATTAAAAATCCAGAAATGGTTAAAATCAACCTGACAAAATAATTATTCACAAATCACAC